>NC_069144.1:47346373-47546534 GCF_943734635.1 Anopheles cruzii | reverse complement strand
TGCATTGTTAATTTCCCCGCAGAAACGTTCGATGGCACGCCGGCGGCGGCGGCAGCGGCAGCGGTGGTGGCCGCCGGCTCCAGGAGGGGGTCCAAGTTTTTCCAGCGACCCCGCTCGATGTCCGCCTGGAGCGACATCAGCCGCAGCAGCATGCGCCTGGACGAACGGTAAAACACAACCCACCGAGTTCTGTTGGCCAGCGTTCATCTCCGTAAAAATAAATGATAGTTCCAAAGGGTTCCGCTTAATGTAGTTTTCGTACGTAAATATTTATCAGTTTGTTCAATTCGTTGCCCAAAAAAAACCGTTTCGCAAAAACAAAACGGGATCGAACTTGTAGCTGGAACCATAAACAAATGAATATTGCATATCCATATGAATATTTCATTCTCAAATAACACTCGCACGAGAGAGTCCTGCATTCAACGAGTTTTAAACTTGAAGCACCTAAGCTCGCTTCCGTTTCCGGCGGTATGAAGTCCGCCTAAGCATTTTCGATGTTTATTCGTCTATTTTGTTTTGTATCGCATCCAAAATGGATTCTAAACGCCAAACCCAAGTCCAGCCGCATGAAGAACACCGTTCTCCACTCCATGAAGCAATCGAGAAAACAGGGATAAGCATTCCGTCGCAAATTCCGGATCCTTCCGGGAGGCCCTTTTCAATGGGCCGATGGGTTTTACACCAATCCGCAGCCGGTGGGCAAGCAGCCGGCGGCCAAGAAATTTAATTCCAGCTCCTTCTTTATCGGTTTCGGTGACCTTTGGCTTGTTCTTTGCACGGATTATTTTTGCACGATTTAATTTGAAGCCCTCGGAAAGCCTTACAAAGGGCTCGGCGGTGGTTGCCACAACGCAAGGTCTTAAGGTGCCTCCTTCTTTCAGCAACATTATATTATGCTTATCAGACATTCATTTTTTTTTTATCTCGCTATTTATATCAATTTTTTCTGCTCCTTCCTTTGCAGGTGAGTGTAAACGACAAGCGCCGTGGAAGCGATGGCCAGCAAGATAGCCAGTAGCGAAGGGATAACCCTGCCAGCCAAAGGCAAGTCTATATTTATAAATGGCCTCTGGCGGACGTGTAAGGGATGGTGGTCCCCAGCCCCCATTATCGTGTCCGCTGGTTTAACATTCAACCGAGTAATCTTGATGCCCCGCAGGGCATTTGCACACACGTCTGGCGCAGATGGCCGCCACGTGGTGCCGTAATGAATATTAATCATCACCAGCGGTTGAACTCCACACTTCGCACACTACGGCGGCAGTTCGAATTGTGTTCGAAAGCGACCGTTACAGATTGACCCCGAGTCCGGGCCCCTCAACCACCCGTAGTTCGAGTGGGAGGCAGCGTCAAAGTATGTCGTCCCCTCTTGAGCAGCGCTCGGCTGTCAACTGACTGCCGATGCTGACTGCTCATAACGAGTGCGCGTCCCGGTGCATTAATATCTGACAATAGCTTCGAAGGAACTCAACGAGGACGCCCGGATGTGCGAGTGAGTTCTCTCCTCACGGGGGTGGGCTTTAGGGTACATGCGCGCCCGCAATCCGTGAACCTGCTTCACTTGGATGTCTTCATCGGGGAAGTTCGACCGAGTGACTTTATTTGTGTTCATTCGAAGTGAACAGGAAATGACCGCCCTAGTCTAGTCTCAACCCAAAAGCTCCCGGAAGCTGCAAGGGTGAAGCTTTTTCGAGGATTCCGACTCCCAACCGCTGGTAAAAAAGGTACAACAGAAGGTCAACCCGAACGGATCCGGTTGGCGTTCTAATGAAGTCACGGTATTTTCAGTATTTTGCAAGCGTTGAGTTATTTTTAGGCCTTGGAGTTATTTTTACTCTGCAGTAAATAATTACTCGGCCCTCGGCCGGGAAGCCCCCTTGACACAGGGTCGCTCGTTATGGGAAGTCCATTTTCAGTCCTACCTCTCATGTCGACGATGCTGATGTGAAAGGATTATGACGAACAATCGGCTTTCGGTGCCCACGATCAGCCCCCGGGGGGCTCTAGGGAAGATACTGCACATAATGCAGCATAAGGCACCCGCATTACATTTGTCAATCCGAGAACAAAGAAAGTCGGTGCGCAATAATGTGCCGGATGATAAATCATGCACCGTGTCTCGGTTTGGGGCGGCTTTTGAAACGACACGTCACAGGCGCTCCCTCCGAGAGGTGTCGATTGTAGGTGCATAATTTATGCAATAACGTGTAAGTGCTGGGGCGCGTTCCACCGAAGGGCGGGCGACGTATGCAAATCATCGAATCAGTCAAATGCAAAAATCGGCTGCGACGCTGTAAAAACGTGTCGTTGCTTATTGATCTCCACCGTAGTCCACCCGAAAGTGTAGAGCAATAAACGACGAAAGCCTTTTGCATACGAAACAGATTAGCGAGGGGGGCGAACAAACAAAAAACGGGGTAAGCAATATGCACACGATGAGTTCCCCGGACTCGAAAGAGGTCGCTTTTATGCTTCATTAACAAGTCGAATAGGAAGGAAATGAATCACAACTATAATCCACCTTACCAAGGCCAAGGCAAAGGGCGGCGCGTGGCTGCCTCGAGGACGACGGCGATCAAGGTGAAGAGGTGAATCGAAACCGGTGGCCCAAACACGCAAAGGGTCCGTAAAAATTGATTACTATACCGAACTGGTGGATCTTGGGTTCGGGCGCGATAAAATCGGCATCGGCGACTCCTTGGGCCACCGACTTCCGTACGGCCCGGCCCCTCGACTTGCCTAGACGATCGATCCTCGCTAGAGGTCGGTGATAAAACTTTAAATAATGAACCATAATGATAACCAGTCCACTTTGAGGTCGCGTTGCGTAACGGGGTCCATTAGGGGTTTACTTTTTCTTTTGTCGTCTCCCCAGAAGCCACGACCTGTCAATAGGTTGCTGGCCCCGTTCTGGGCTCGCGTGGCGTAGCACGATGCTCTTACACTCGTCCAAAAGCCATGTTTGCATTGTCCCTTCGGGCTGGGTATAGCACTTTTTCCACCAAGAATGCCCACAGAAGAGGCCCCAGAAGACGCTCGCAAAAGAAGTTCACTGTTCCGCGGAGAATAATTAACATGTCCCGGCCCGGAGGGAGGGGCGCAGGACCCTTTTCCCATCTACACCGGAGCGCTTTCGCGTGTCGCGGGTGAACCACCCCATTAGGCCCCTGTAATAAGTTTGACAATATCCTTTATTTAAATAACCTTCGTCTTCAACTCCCGTTTACTGACTGACTCGCAATCTTCTTAAACAATACCTATATACCTATCTTAGCCTACTTAGAAGAATATTCGCTACACCTACCCTCTTTAAAAAAAAAATTGTTTTTATGAATAAAAATGAATAAAAACCATTTTTTGAATTTCGTGGCTATCTCCAAGTGTCTTTTACAATGTTTTGTGTTGTGTATCTTTTAAATTCTAAGTCTATTTTTATGTACAATTTGAGTTTCCTTAGTTGCTAAATTTTCTATTGTTACATTAGGATGATTTACGCTAACGACGCTAAATGGTCCCGAATAAACTGGGTCGAGCTTCCTACGATTTTCGATTGTTAACCAAACTCTACTACCTGTTTCTATTCTTATTGGGTTAGTTTTAGTTGTTTTGCTAACTCTGTTTGTTTTTGATTTGTCTAATAGCGTTTTGGCTTTATTGCAAGCTGACTGAATTCTGTATTTTAGTTCAGCCGCATATGAATCTATATTATAAAGAGGATCTATTGGCATATTCGGATTATTTGTAAGTTGGTATGGTTTTCCAAACACTAATTCAAACGGTGAATAATTGTGTTCTGAATGTGGGGTTGTATTGTAGGAGAAAACATAGAATGGTAGCCATGCATCCCAATCATCGTGCGAGTCGTTTATAAAGTGCCGCAAATATTCATTGAGGCATCTATGATTTCGTTCTAAACTTCCGATTGTTTCAGGGTGATAAGCTGTAGAAAATTTATGTTCAATGTTAAGCATTGTGCATATGTGGTTGAAAGTTTCGTTTCTATACTCGGTTCCCATATCTGTTTTGATAATAGAGGGGCAACCATACTTCAGCACGAACGATTCTACAAAAGCCTTGGCTAGTGTTTTGGCCTGTTTATCAATTATTGGAGTGATTATGATGTATTTAGATAATTCACATTGTATAGTTAATGCGTATCGGTTCCCTGCATAAGTCTTTGTAAATGGACCAATTGTGTCCATTGCTATCGTATTAAATGTTTTGTCTGGGGTAGTCGTATGTATTGGTATTTCTTGTGTCTTTTGCGTGTGTTTGTTCTGCTTACAGAACAAGCATGACTTGACGTAATTTGCTATTGTGTATCTCATGTTAACCCAATAGTAGTTTCTTCGAAGTTTTTGCGTCAGCTTATTTATACCTACATGTCCTCCTAAGGGTGTCACGTGGTTTTCCTTAATCAGCTTGACAATTTCGCTTTGGTTTTTGATAATTTGTGCTGGTTTGTAAAGTACTATCTGCACATCTTTGAGTGTGTTACAACACATTTGCTTAAAATATTCGGGCGAAATATTTTCAAACACCGTATCATTTTTGGCAATAGCAATTGCCTTCTGTCCCGTATTTTTGGCCATTTCGTTAATAGTGTTGAGGTACCTTTTTATGTTAGTTGGTTGTAATGCATAAGAAAATTGCGCTTGAGCAATAATCTTTTTCACATTTTTATTGTACACTGTTATGTGCACTTTGTCCCGGTTTGATAAACTAAACACTAACTTTGGTAAATCAAAAGCGTCAATATTATTAATTGAATCATATGCCATGAGATGATTAGTCCCGCTATCTGGTCGATTGTTGCTGTCGTTTCGTATGTTTGTTTTTGTCATTGATCGCGTCTGTATTTGTAAGACTGGTAGGGTTTTTAGATCTTCGGTATCGATGGCAACACGTGATAGTGCGTCGGGTCCTACATTATCTTTGCCTTTAACGTGTTCCACCTCGAAGGAAAACTCCTCCAAATCTAGTCTCATCCGAGTCAATTTAGATGATGGGTTAGTCATTGAGAACAAGTACACTAAAGGGCGGTGATCAGTTTTTACTACGAACTTTCTACCATATAAGTAGGGTCTAAAATATGTTATTGCCCAGTGTATTGCCGTTAATTCTTGTTCTATTGTAGATTTATTGCTTTCCCCTTTTGTAAATTTCCTACTTGCATATGCAATTGGGAGTTCCATATCGCCGTGTGCTTGTGACAGAACCGCGCCACATGCTATTTTTGAAGCATCTGTGCTTAGGACGAATGGTTTTTTAAAGTCCGGAAATTGCAATATTTGCGGGTTAAGCAATTTGTTTTTAAGGGTGTTGAATGCGGTTCTGCACTCATTAGTCCATATAAATTTTACATTTTTGCGCAGCAACGCATTTAGTGGTGCTGCTGCGTCTGCAAAGTACGGAATAAAACGTCTATAATAGTTACAGAAAGCTACGAACCTTCTGGTTTCATCTACTGTTTTTGGCTCTGGATAGTTAAGGATTGCTGAGTATTTGCTTTTATCAGGCTGGATTCCCTGCTCAGAAATGTGATGTCCTAGATACGTTACATCAGCACAGAAAAAATGGCATTTAGATGGGTTGAGTTTTAAATTGTGGGTTCTTAATTTTTCAAACACTTTCTGGAGGTTGTTGAGGTGATGATTAATAGAGCATCCGATTACGATAATGTCATCGATATACAAAAATGCACTTTCAGGGGGTAAACCGCTGAGAGCTATTGTCATCATCCTCTGAAAGCTGTTGGGAGAAATATTCAGTCCGAAAGGTAATCTATTGTATTCAAAATGACCGTTCTGGGTGGAAAAAGCTGTATATTGTTTAGACTTGTCATCCAGTTCCACTTGGTGAAAACCCGACATTAAATCAAGGGTTGAAAAATATTTTGCTCTACCAAGTTGGTCTAAGATTTCGTCGATTCTTGGTAATGGGAATTTGTCAGCGACAACTTTTTTATTTAGTTGTCTGAAATCGACGACTAAACGCCATTTCTTTGAACCTGGAGCTGATTTTTTTGGTACTAATAGGATTGGTGAATTGTATGGTGAGACGGAAGGTTTTATTATTTTATCGTTTAATAGTTTGTTAATCTGGTTATTAATTTCTTCTTTGTGTACTTCTGGGGAACGGTAGTTTTTTATATATACCGGATTATCGTCTTTGAGATTAATCTTTTGTTTATAAAAGTTATTTCTTGTGAGAGTATCTCCTTCTAATGAAAATATATCGTTATATGTTGAGCATAACTCTATTAATTTATCTTTGTGTGACTCTGGAGTATCTTTTAAATTTAGTTCTTTGTATAAAATATCATTTCTATTATTGTTTTTCTTTTGGTTGAGATTAAAAACATTGAAATTGCTAAGAATGTGGTATGTTCTTTTAAAATTTCTGCTGATATGTGCCGGATCGCTAGTTGTGTTTATAAATTTGACGAAATGCCAATCAGAATTAATTATTGTGCTAGCACAATACACTCCAGGTTTTATTTCCTGTGACAGTAAAACGTAATCGTCGCGGATATTATCAGTATGAACTTGCCGGAAAACTTCGCATCTCGGAGGAATGATAATCTCTCCATTCAAATTGTCTTCAATAGTGATTTCTATACTCTCCGATCTGTTATTGATCGTGAGAATCCAAGTGTCGTAATTAATCGAGCAATGATATTTTGTTAGAAAATCTCTACCGATTATACCGTCAGTAGGAATTTGAAAATTTTGTGGCACTACCTGGAACTTGTGTTTAATCTTTGCACCATTTGGTAAATGTATATCTGTTACTATTGAACCAAGTGTTTCTATTTTTAACTCATTAATGCCGGTAATCTGACATTTTTCTTTTTCGACAATAAACTGAGTTACATTTATAGAGTTTAGTTTCAAGATTGAAATGTCAGCACCAGAATCTACCAAGAGTGTTGCTTCATTTGTTGAAAATCCTAATTTTAAACGAACAAAGTTACAATATGTCGTATTTACTTGTAAGCATTTACTTGTTATCCCTAGCTTGCCTTTTTTAAAGTTGGGTTGATGGGTGCTTAGTAATTTTGTTGTAAATTTCCAATTCTGATTTGTTGCTGGGATTCTTCGTCGGCCCCCAACATTGATATCTTGGGGGAGTGTGGAGTTTTCCGAATTTGCATAATAAATTTGTGATTTCTGGTTTCCTCTGTATTGCGATTTTTGTGTTGGTCTTGGATTATTATTATCCTGGTAAGACCGATTATTGCGATAATCCTGGTATTGCTGATTGTATTCACGGTTCTTATTGCCATTGTATTGGCGATTGTAGTTGGTGTTGTTATAATTGTTGTGTTGTGATTGTTGTCATTGTATTGACGGTTGTAGTTGTTTTTGTTGTTGTAATTGTTGTTATTATTCTGGCGGTATCTGTTTGGATTATTTCTATTATAGCTATGTTCTGACTGGAAGGCCAGAACATTACTTGTGTTACCATTATCGTACTCGAAAATTTTTTCAAATGCTGCCGTAAGGGTATTAAAATTACCCGCTTTTAACAGCAATCTTGTTTCATTATTTTTAACTCCTATTGCAAGTGCTTTAACGCCTGCTTTAATAGCCATTTTTTCGGCCACCGGTGCTGGTATATCTTCCCCTATATAAGCTTGCTCTAATTCGAGCGTAAGCTTCTCAATTTCCTCGGTATACTTTGTTACTTCGCCCGTTTGCTTGGTAGCGTTAAGCTTAGCAACAAGTGTTTCGGGTGAAATTTTCAACTTGCACTTTGCTTCAAGATTCTTAATTATTTCATCTATGTCTGTTGGCGCGTCGCCTACCGCAAGTTTAGCCTTTCCTTCTAATCGCGATGAAATTAGTTGCATGACTAGTTCATTGTTTCTTTGAGATACTAATGATTTGCAAGCCTTAAGGGCTGCAATCGTATTACTTAATTTAGTGCTATCCCCATTGTAAATTGGAATTAGTACTGGAATTGTTTTTATGAGTTCTATCATTGATGCCATTTTGATTTACTAAATAGCCTAGCTATTACCTATTACTTATTACTGAATTTTCCTATTTACTTATTGTTTGTCTATTTTTATAAATTAAGATAAATTATTTAAAGGTAAAATACTTAAGGTTCTTAACAGTAACGAACTTGTGGTAAAGATGATGATGCTAATGCTCGATGCTGATACTCGACGCTGATGCTTGACGCTGATGCTCGACGCTGATGCTCGACGCTGATGCGATGCTTAATGCTGATGATGATGATGATGCTTGTACTGCTTGTCGTGTGAATTCTCTGTTGATCACTTTATTTTATCACCGTCGTCGTTGGCTATCAGGATTCCTTCGCGTTTAGGTTTATTTCTCTGAGAAGGGCGACATCTTCGAGGTTCCGCAGAAAAATGCACGTTTTCTCCTTTTTTTTTTTTATTTTTTTAACACCTTCATATGAATTTCATGTAAGCTTCTTGCTCATTCGTGCGTCAGTTTCGATTTCTTATTATCTCGGCGTTTTCTTATGCCGGTTGTACTGTGATGAGATGTTGTAACTTTTCAAATCCCATACGAGTTGTTCAATGTGAACTATGATTATCACAGAAACGGAATTCAATTCAGCCGTATTTTTCAAGAAATGTATTACACTGGTTTTGTTCAACTTCGTTTATTTCTTTCAATATTCGTGACGCTGCACGGTCGCCATGTAATAAGTTTGACAATATCCTTTATTTAAATAACCTTCGTCTTCAACTCCCGTTTACTGACTGACTCGCAATCTTCTTAAACAATACCTATATACCTATCTTAGCCTACTTAGAAGAATATTCGCTACACCCCGCGGCCTGTGCACACGTGGCAAAAGTGCACGTTCCCGTGTCTGCCCACAGAACCCGAACCCGAAGACCGGCAGAGTGCTCTCGCTCCGCGTGAGACTAATTTAATAATGCTGGCAATTAAAATCAGACTCTTTGGGAGTGCCAGAATCCTGGCTCATACATCATCGGCCATCAACGGTGATCGGTTCCTCTTGTCGGACTCCGGGGGCGCATTGTTTACGTATTCCCCTCTTTGGTTTATTTAGGAAAACGAGAACGGTGGGCATCATAAAGCACGTCAAACGCGAGCGTAACGCAAGGGGCGAGAAAAATGACTTAACCATGCGTCTCCACTTCGAACACGTGCTGTCAGGTTCCGAGCAGCGGCGGCACGTCACGAGCACCTTTTTTTTTGGGTCTTGCATAATCGATCGCCTTGTCCGACGGCGAAGGTCGGTTCGTTGGAGTCATAATTTTTAATTAAATCTCGCTCGGCTCATTAAAACCAACCCAGCTCCACCTCGTCCCCCAGGAGAGCTCTTCTTTCATGACGCCAATCGGTGACGTCGTCGGGAGAGTCGGGAGTTTTTAAACACACCCGGTTCAGGGGCAGGCGCTGTCATCTGGCGGGCCCTTTTCACTACGGGTGTCTATCAGCGGGCGGCAGATGTTTCGGATGGCTCGCCAGCGGGGCAACAGGTACAGCGAAGAATGCGCTGTAAAATTCCTTCGGATAAACACACACAGCGCAGCGGCGTGTCGATCGTTTGAAGGTTTTCCTTCGCCGTGTTGGCGAGAGTCGATCAAACATCGTTATTAGTTTGCGCGCTTGATTGAGTTTGCTGCCTGCCTTTGTAATCTGGCGCTGCGCTGCGCCCGGTGAAAACTCTTCGAACCATCCCCCCAAACCGGTGCCCTAATTACCGGTTGGCTTGTGAACCGGTTTATTTAGCCCGCTAGCTATGCTCTTCGTTTATACTTTGTGCCCGCTCTCTGACGCAATGAAAATGCATAAACCTTGGTAGGCATTGGAAAACGTGTCACCACAATCCGTCGAAGTTTTCCATTTCGCGGCACAGTCCTTTTCAGGGAGCGAGGGCTCAAAAAACGGCGGGCCGCAAAAACTGGCCGACCCATAAAATCCGCTCCGCGTGCCGCAATTAACTAACGCACCGTGCCGTGCCGTGCGACGCCATTTAAAGTCATAGCCGGCGTCGTGGCCGCAACTTCGGTCTATTAATAGAACCCCGCTAACTGAAATGGAAAAAAGCCAACCGATTCGGAAAACGGAACAGACGAAAAAAAAAATCAGCAAAACCCATTTGAATGGAACGATTTAATTGAATCTGTTATTGATTTTCGAGCCGCCAGCCGGTTCGGCGAAGTCGGACAAAAAACCGAAACCTGGCATCCCGCGAGGTGTGAAGCAAAACCCCTTTTTTCTCTGCTGGCTGAGCATAAATTCAAACATCATCATGCACCGTCGTCGGCCCTCCGATCGCGGGTCGCCCACCGGAAATTATCATACTCATTATCAGCTTCGCAGCATCCACCGGCGAAGGATTGTGGCGGCTTTTCCCCGGCAAAACTCGTTCTCCTTTGGTTTACGCGGCCCTATGTCTGTCCCTGTCGAAGGTGGAAGTCGCCGGTGTCCTTCGGCTGTCGAAGATGTCCAATTTTCCCCACGCACGCTCGCTCTCTCTGGTGGTGGAGGTCTCTCCATCGCGATCGCGGTGCAACATCTCAAGCTCAAGGCTAAGGCGCTCGTCAAAACTCTCCTTCGCTGGGGCCAGAGTCTGTCAACAACGCCAAAGCTTGCGGCTCCGGAGGTTTGACCGGCTGTCCTGCTTCATGCTGGCGTTTCCTTTCCCACTCTGGCCCACGACAAGTGAGCAAGAGAGAGAGAAAGACCGAACATTCTCGCTCTCTCTGCTCGGCCGTGGTGAGCTTTGCCTTCCGACGACGACGGTTGCCTTCGTGTGACGTTCTCGACGGCCGGCTGGCACGGTTCGTGCGGATCGGCCACAAACCGCTCAGTTGCGATCTCGACGTCCCCGTGCACGAAAGTTTTTATTGTACGTGCGTGCGTGCGTACTCTGCTGTACGTGTGTTAAGTGCGTGTGTTTTTTTTGCTAGGGAACAATTAAGAAGCTTCCCATTGAGCTGCGACACGAGTGAAATTTAAGACCCCAGACAGACCGTTGAAGTTTCGCGCGCGCGTGTGGAACTCCATCTTCTCGCCGGAAACCGGATCCGATCCGGATCGTAACCTCGAAGAGGAGTTTCATGAAACATTCTTCCGATTCAAAGCCTTTTCCGTGTTGTCTGTGTTGTGGTTTCTTTTGTCCGTCAATTCTGAAGGAAAACTAATGTTTAAAATGCTGATTTTCAATAAAAATTAAATCTTTCTGTGTGTTCCCACCATTCCTAGTGCCCCTTTATTGTGCGTCCATTGTGCACAGTTCCAGTGTTTCCTTTTCTTGCGTGTGTGTGTGCACCAGCTTGTCTGCCAAAGCAAAGCGTTTCCGTTTGTGTCGGTGGCGTTGTGTGCGCCCCCCAGGTCCGTGTTTCTGTGTTGTGCCTGTGTGTCTGTGAAAAATAGTGTTCGTGTGTGCGTGTGTAATGTGGCATAGAGCACACCGGTGGCCGATCTTACAACCCCAAACGAAGCTTTAATGTCCGGTTGCTGTAGCCCGTGGATAGATAACACCAAACACCATCACCGTGACTAGCTGTGACTCCTGTACCGATCGTCGTCTAAACGTCTGCGGTCACCTGACTGTTACCTTACTGTGTTGTATTTTCTTATGAATAACCAGGTGATAGTCATGGCTCGGGCACGATTTTTAAAGACCACCAGGCGCCTCCATCGGAACCATGCGTCTCCATTGGGCCGCGAGCTTCGGTTCGCGCGCCCCAACCGATCCACAAAATACGATTTCCGACCGCTCCCCTCTCTCGCCTTTCGTTTGTGTTTCCTGTTAGCTTTCGAATTTAGCCACTTTTTGCTCCGGATGGTTTGCTTCGATCTAAATCTAATTCTCGTTGCCTCCGAGTGCCTCAGGACGGCTGTCGAAGCTCTAACACACTCCCGCCGATAAGAACGGGCCCGGCTTTGCCGGCAGAAAATCGACCGCTTCCTTTGCGGGTAAGCTTTTTCGGGGAAATTCTCCGGTTTTTCCTTCGGTCGATTAGGTCGTTGGGGCATTGATTCGTGGTTAGGCTTCCGCTCGTGTCGGTGGGCCCGCTGTTCGCCGGAAGTTCCGGAATCAGAAAGGTACTTTACGTCCCCGGAAGCTGCCCGCGGGGGTTTTGGGTTGTATAAAGCAGCAAGTACACGTTCGGCGGCGGGTGAGATACAAGATACAGTAGTAAAAAATGACCGTAATTGTGTTTAATTAGAGAGTCGCGGCCTGCGGTCTGACATTAATATGGACCCAATCAATAATGCAGTGGCCTTCACATCCCGCGGCGACGGCAGCGCTGCTTTTTATAGCGCTTCAATTTGTCGTTTATTGGTCCATCGCACTATTGATTGAAGCCTGGAGCAGGTTCCAGGACTGGTAATGCACAGGAAAATGGATGGAAAATGGCAAATGCTATTACGCTACGCCCTTACCTGACAGACTTAGAATCTGCTTTTAGCGTCACCGGTGGCCTGGCAATGGTGTCTAATCGGGTTTGAGTCGTGAGCCCTTTTCCTGTATGCGCACGATACATTGTAGTACATCGTACAGGTCCTCTCTAGCAAGAGTGTGATCGGTGCCCTCTGGCGGTGTTGTGTGCTTGATTGATGACAGCACATAATTCTCCGATTGTCTTGTCGTATTGTCGGAGCCCGATTCCTTTACACCCCTGAGCTCGGCGCTTGGCGCACCGGGAGAAGAATCGTCATCATTAGAATGGGAGACCGCCCACCGCCCGTCCCCCAGGGGAAAAGGTCAATCGATCGATCTGTGACGGCACGGCGAGTTCTTGCCAAGTCCGATAGGTTCGACCTTTGATAAACGGCACTGTTGATGAAACGGCGTCGAGCGCCCGGTCAGGAACGTTGCTAGACTTGCGAGATGGAAATAAGGATGAATAATAAATAAGGATGTGTGTGAGGTTTCTGGACGTGCCCTCCACCTCACCCAGAGGCATCCGGCATCGGTGCCCGGATATAATCTGAATGAATAATCGATGCGTCGAAAATGAAAGCAATAAACCCGGGCGACACATGCACGGGTGTGTGTTTCGAAGGCAATATGGCCATAACAACCACCCCGCCCCATCGGTTCGGCTCGAGGGATGCATATTTTAAGCCGAGCCGAGCCGGCCGCCGTCATTGGCTTAAAACGGTTTGTTTATTCTGCGATACGCGATCCGTAGCCGGGGTTTAAATTGATTAAATAATCGACCATTTCTCCTGTCGCGCTCCGTTTATTGCTTTCGCTACAATTCATTCATGACCGTGTGTTTGTGTGTGTGTGGTAAAGGATGGCAGGTTATGAATTAGGAACCGTAGGACAGCAACCGGGGAACGGCTCCTGGCTTGCGCAATTTGCATGCAAAGCCGATTGCACTTAGCCCGGAGCACTAATCCGTGGGGACCCCAATTGTTTAGCCCCAACAAATACAATGTGGCGAACAGGAACAGACCCATTTCTGGATGGTGAAATTGCGCAATTTCGGTGATAAAATATCACCGACACGTGGGAACAAAAAACACTCTCAACCCGTTCCCATTTCCGTCCATTTTAAAATGGTCCCCATATTCACCCACCCGGCCAAACCGAAACCCTTTTTGGGCGGTCGCAATAGAAATCCGGGGGGCTGTGGGGAAATTCCAGAGGCTTTGTGACTCAACATATGGGACCACCTAGAGCCATCCTGCGGTTGGATTGGGAGGCCCACAGAAAAGTACGGCCCTTTGCTTATTTCAATTATTCAATCCCGAACCAAACTGCCAGAAGGGCAGCACCTAATGAATGGGGTGGGCCCAAACGCATGACCACCCTTCCGGCCCATTTCGTTAGCCGTGGGCCCCGTTGACATCCCGTTGGCCGCGTTTATATGTCCTGCTGTAAAATGAAGTCCATAAAAGTTAAGCGCAGGCCCCTGCCCTTTAAGCCATCGCGCTCTGAGATGGTCCGGTCCACTAATTAGTATCACTTCACACACACGGGCACATAAACACTTCATTGTGGGGCCCTTGGGGCGGACTCAATTTCCCTTGCTAAATCAACAGCGCTGCCACTCGGTCCGCCTCGGGGTCTCTCGGGGTTGACCCGAGGTTCCGGGTTTCTTCACCTTTCGAGTCAGCTGACCAAGTGCCGGGCGCTGCTCTGCTCATACCTTGCCTTCTCTTTTCCCATCTCGCTCGCCCGCTTCGAGGTGGTGGATCATTGTTTGTTGAAATTAGTCAACAAATATTTGTTTACACGTCCGCCCGGATCGACCGCCGACCCCGGAACACGAGCGGTTTATTTGGACGGACGTTGGTCCATGAAAGATTGCCTCATCCTCCCGACTGTGTGTGCTCGTGCGTGAGCGCCCGGTATGTGATACTGGAAAATGGCGCACTGACCAGCCATAAATAACCGGGCGCCGCCGGTCAAGCGGTGGCCACCTTTCTCCGTGCGGGAAGCAATCAAGTATTTACTTTCCAGCCCGTGTTGTGCCCGTGTGCCGGCGTGGTAACCTGCGACCCGGCGACCAGTCACCGCTGGCCAGGGCCACTGGAATTGTCAATAAATTACCGGCGGACTTCCCCGGGACACTGACCTGACCCATCCTGAAAACTCGCCGGTCTCGGTTTCAGAGCTGGAATGCAGTTCTCGCTGGGTTGTCTCGTAAATAAGCCGAAATCTGGAGGCACACACACGTCCCGGGGTTCCGGGGGAAGCGGGGGGAAAGCAAATTCCTAGGCACACCTCACGTGTAGCACACATACACTCACACTGGCCGGTATCTTGGCCCACAACGGGGAAGCTTCGTGCGTTCGCTTCCCAAAACACATCGCCGAGGGTCACCGATGGTAACCTTTCAAAAATAAATCAACCCTTAAATGATCAATGATTCAACATGCGTGTGTGTGTGTGTGTGGTTGTGGCGGCGCCTACCTTATTAACACTAATCGTCTTCTCCACATGAGCAGCGCCTCCAGGAATTGACAGGCGCGCGCGCGCAATTTCAAGGCCGCGTTCGATCCTTGCATAGCCACAACGGGCGATTTCTTTCTTTCGTCTACGTGCGTGTGTGTGTGTGTGTGGTGGCCACAAGTGCCACGTGGCACGGTTGGTGTCGTCACTAAGCCGCTCCCTTGGATTTACTTGCAACTGGCCATCGCACGTCGAAGACGACGAAAGTGAAAGTAAGCGATGATTAAGTTCGCCGTTACGACTCGCTGCAGAGCTGTGTCAGTGTGTGTGTGTTACGTCTTCATGTCGCCGGCTTCGCAACGGTTTACGGACGGGAATGGAACCTGGAAGGGTCAGGAACGGCACCAAGGTTCCACCCTCCTAATGGTCGGCTTGTTATAATCATCATTTTATTGTGCTCCGGCCCGGCGCGTCCAAGATCCAAGGCTGTGGAGCGGCTACTACATGGCTCGGAAGTTGCCTGAGCCTTCCAACAGTATTGTTATTTGTTGACATCCACGTTCAGCGATTGAAATGTCTGGCTTAACGACTCACCTACCGTCAACTGACGTAGGCTCATCCTGCTACCAGTTGACTTGTTGCGGTTTGTGGCCCTCACTTCCGTGATCTCTAGTCACACCCAGAGCCCTTCCTGGTCCGGCGTGACAGAAGGTCGTATAAACAAATCATAATACACGCTGAATATAGACAGACCAGGGTCGGGCGTAAAATAATAATCATAATAATAATACGTAATTGTGCTAATTCGCCTTGTAACGGGCGCACATCCACGCCTGGGTGACCACCAGTCGTTTGGCTGGTCGCGGTTCATTGGGTGGCTCCTGGCCGGGTGGCCGTGGCATATTCATTACACAAACGTCGACAACATACTCTTTTACACGAGCGCGAGCACAGGTTGGCCACGTATGGTGGAAAACACATTTCGCCGTCCCGCGAAACCCATTGTCGGACATAATGGTTCCCCGCGCAGGCAGCACACCGCCCCGAGAAGCCGCCCCTGGCGGAAGTCGTCGTTGGCTCGTTTCCGTTTCATTTATAGCGGTTTTTAGCTTGTTACCGGGAATGCTTATTTTCTCGCTCTCCGGGCCGGGCCGACATTCCATTTCCGTGTTGTTTTCGTTGCCGAATTGCGTTTCCCGGAATCCCGGCTCCCAGCACCATCAGAGCACGCAGCCGCCGGCCCCCCTTACGGCAAGTGTCAGTTAATGTTGCACAAATCCTGTTGCTCCCAAAAGTGGTCCCCGTGGGGATTGTTCGCGTGGCAGTTAGTGGCAACGAGGCTGCCCGGAAGACTACTTTGCCGATCGTGGTTACAATAATAGCACGAGGAGGCCCTTTCGAAGGCGGCTTTCTTCTCTTGGATGCTGCTGCGAAAAGCCAAACCCGGCCTCCTCCTATTCAATGACAACTCACCGGGGAATTGGCTCTTGGGTCGTGACGCGGCGGTGCGTATTATTGCTATCAGTCTGTAAGCCCGCGAAGAGGGCACTTGAGTGTCTGCTCAAGTGCAGCTCCCGTACACGCACATACGTTGCCGAAGTAGTGAGGCGTTTTCGGGGCCTCAATTCGTGGTTTGGCGCGGCACCCGCTGATGATGGACGTGGGCAAAAGTTGGGCGTTAAAACAAGACCAAGAACTCCTCTTGATTTGCTCTGGCGTTACTTTCGAGATGCTGCTCGATGGGAACTTGGCCCGCTGGATCCACGAGACGATCGAACGATGACGATGATGAGCAGAGAGTCTCACCGCGGGGCAGACAGTTATTCTGCCGACGTTGCGCAAACTTACCCCGAGTGGTCGGATTTGCTGGGGTTTTGTTTGTAACTAATTAATTTGCTCAGCATAATGGCGTCGAGAGACTCCCGGTTGACGGTCGCTCGATTGTTTGAGGCGCTTCTGAAGAGATATTAGCACAGACTTGGACGGGAGCGCGGCTGAATGAGTTGAAGATTGTAACGAATGCTTGCTGCGATTGAACGACTGTGGTCCCTTGCGAATGATCTGGGACTTGAGTGGAATAAGGCAGCCCAGCTCACTAGGATTGAAATTGGACAAAGTTCGTTGACTTTACATTACCGATTGTTGGCTCTGTAACAGAACCTCAATTTTCGTAGCTTATGAGTGAGAAATGAAGACAGAAAAACACTCATATTTATTTATGAGAAAGGTTTTTGAGTTTCGGAACAACCCGTAGGCATGTCAGCCACGCAAATGGTTGACTATCGCCACGAAAAGACCACAAGACAGAACACCGGAAATACCTGGACGAGCCCACTGTGCCCATAAAACGTTCATTAAGCAGACCTCGCTCGCGTTATCTTGCCCATCGCCCGTGATGGTGAAAAATGCGGTGGCAATGTGTTCCGGAGACCTGTGTTCGGTGCCTTTTCTATCATCACCACCTACCCCACCTTCCAAGGGGTTCTCTCCGTCCCCCTAAAAGGCGCACTTGCGTGCGAACGTTGAAAGGGGTTGCTTTTGGAAGCTTTCAGTGCCGTACTTGTTGTCACCGTGTGCCCCGAAATCAGATGGCGATCAGAACCGGTGGCCCTTTCGGTGTCGCGAGGTTGAAAGTGAAAATAGGGCCGGAGGCGGCGAGGCCATAAATTTCTCAAACCCAACGCCACGCGCCGTCGGGCTGGTGGACGATTTACGGGTTTTGCTTTCCCCCCCGGGATCGCGAACGGTCGAAAGTTTCCCGGGACTCGGGATGCCAGTTGTTTTTCGAGTTTCCTGCTGGCGACATCAAACTCTAGTTGACTTTTGACTCGGGAACGCACGGCACGCGAACGGCGAGCCTCAGTCTGGCGACCTACAATCAATGTTTGCGGGAGGGACCAGACGCGGCATAAGCGAATCTTTAACCCTCAATTCAATTTATTGGTTCTTCAGCGCCATTTGGCGGTCAGTTTTCCGGTGTTGCAAACCGAGAATCGGGAATTGAATTGGTTTCTGAGAAGTATTTTTTCGGTCCCATCTTCCGATTTGTTCTGCTTATTGTTTGTGGCCACCGAAAAAGCTGGACCGGGTCCTTTGTATTCGGCTGGACAACATAAACCTTTCAGGATTTCATTAAATTAAAACGGTTACAAAATTAATCGATTTAATTATACCAAATGTAGGACCAAACAAAAGCAACAAGACGTTGGGGTTTGCGCCCCACGGAAACCACCTTCGATTCAGACTGAACGAACATCGAAAGCGACCTTACAGCTGCTATGAGGTGTGTGTGTGTGTTTGTGTTGCGCTTTATCACATTATCGATCGATCGGCGGAACCGGAACGCAAGCGGCGGACATTCCAGCGAAGGACAGTAACCGAATCTTATTGGAAAAAGAGTGTATCGTCGGCCGTCACAAGACAACCAAGCATCGGTGTCGTGTGAGCCGACCGGTGACGGGCCACCCGGAGCGATGTTGGTTTAAAAATAAAAATGAATATTGATTTTCTGTTGCCACTGTGGGTTGACCAATAGAAGCGCCCCACGTACCATCGTTTCAAATATTCACGCGTTTCTTGTGGTCCGCCCGTTTTTGGCATGCTGTACGCTGATTGTCGGTTAAAAATGACCCTTTTAAGATTAATATTAAAACTACACCTGCGCCGCGGTTGCTACCGTTTGGTGGTTCTGCGCTCGGCATAAATATTTGCGCCGTCACTTGGTGTCCTCGGACGCCTCGGTCCGGGTCCCGGAAGTGCCGTTCTGGGGCAGACTGTAGGCCCTTTACAGGGCCTAGCAAACGCAATTGCAACCTGTCATGTGGGATATTTATCTTCGCCGGAGCGGAGCTCTGTAATGCGATCTAAAATAATGAGATTATTTGCAAGCCTCTGGCAGCCAGGCTGTTATGTATTGCAGTCCTGCATGATGTGGTTACACCTGCTCGGGGTCACAATTATGAATTCGGTCGGCGTGTTGACTTTTTCACCGTTGAAAAACGCCGCAAGCGCTTAGTGCTCGCCGCGCCGTTGTTGCAGTACTCGGAAAAGCGCGCTTTAAATTACGCACAGCAGCATCGGAGATTAAAAGCGAAATCAAAATCATCTGAAAATTTATCGCCCCCCGATAAAATAGCGATCGCGAAATATCCTGACCAGCGGCTCGGACCGGCTGCCCAATATGCAAATGCCAGTCACGGATTCGTGCTGGCCCCGGAGGCGGAAAACCTGTTGCCCTGTGTTGTTTCGCTTGCCGCTCGTTTCGTTTCGGTTGATTGGCGGTGGCCCATTTGGCAATTAATCAACCGAATGAATAAAATTGAGCTGAACGCATTCGGAACGGGAAGTCACGCGGCCCGGCCCGGCGGTCCCGACCCGATGCGCTCTGAATGTAAAGTCGAATGTCAAATGTTGATCTTTTCGCGCGTCCCGACGACGGTGATGAAGTTCTTCCGGCGCCACGTCAGGCCCCGGCCGGCTGCGATGTTTTATTGAATAATGAAACTTTGCTGACAAATTTAATCATCGCTGCAAAGTGGCTCGTTATAGGAGCACACAAAACGTGAACCGACTGACGGAAAGTTTTTCGTTTACTCCGGGGTCCTGGCGTCCGGGGTTTCCGTTTTTGCCCTCCCCGGAGGTGGCTGATGATGTTCTGTTTTTTTTTGGTTTGTTGGCATTGCCGTCGGTGCGATGAAGATAAAAAGCAAAGTTCGGTTGATAATAACCGGATTAATTGTTTTTGGTTCGTGTCGTCGACAAATAACACCTGGCAGAACCAAACGTGCCGAATCGAATGAGTACACTCGACAGCGAATTTTTTGGCCAACTTCCAATTCGAAAATTGCATCGATAATACTCGCCTCCGGTCCGGGCTCTGGTCATCAATTGATTTCAGCGTTTGCAGCTCACAGGCGCAAAAAGTATTGGGAATCGGCTGCATCGATTATCGTTTTATGGCTTTTGGGCCGGCCGAATCCGAATTTTGAGCAGAAAATCCTGCTTCGCATAGAAAGCCCTCGTTATCGGCAAGAACTGCAGGAGGGTGTTGTTTGTCGGCAGTAAACTCGAAACGCGAACAGCGGTTTATCTTGGTCAATTACTTAGAGTAGATTTAATGTGTTATTAATATTAACAACACTTGACTCAAGGGAAGCGTAGGCGGAAAAACGGTATTTTAATTAGATTAATGTATTAGTCACATAAGTTTTAAACGCCACGCGGAGCTCCTAGTATTATCCCACAATAGCCGACCGGCCCGGCCCGGTTCGAAATTTAATTGCGCGAGAATACCTGGCCCCCGAGGGGACATAATCGTTTGTTTGCATTCATTGTCACGCCAAAGCAGACCAAATTACCATAATGAGCTCCCAAAACCTTGGACCCGCTGTGTCAGGGTCAGTACGGCAAGATAATTTACTGGCCAAAAATACTATCAATTGCCGGGTCCCCATTGAATTTGTAGCCATTCAGAGGGTCGCAGAGGGGGCATTACGGGATGCTACTTAATTGTTTGTTTGCTACAATGTGAAACTAAACAACAACTTCGGTGACGCATATTTTGCCGATAATAAACTCCTTTTCGCCAACCTCTAGGGATCTCTTGTGGAAAACTTTTTCGCAAAGTCCGCTACCTGTCCGCTGACAACCGGGGGTTTTTCGCGGCTCGAGCGACTCTTCTGGACCGACCCGCACCGAATTATGAATCAGAAATTTGCATTTCAGAAGCTTCCGAGCGTTCAGACTGACGTTCCTCGGGTAAGCATTCCCGCGAGATGGGTGAAAAGGGCTTGTGTAATCGGCAGCCCCCCGGGGATTGTGCGGCCCGGTGTGCGCCGGTTCTGAATAAGAAATTAACAGCCTGATAGATTATTTATTAGCCCGAGCTCCGGGATGTGCTGCGGGTCCGGAGATTCTTATCCCTGGCTTTGTAGTCCTTCGTTTTCCACTTTGCGAATATGCTGTCCTATCCGAATCCGGAATGGCGGTTGAGGTTTTGACGGTCCACACACACACACAACGATGGCGATGCAGGTCGTCCTACTATGTCGACAAAGGACACTCATCTCGGTTTCGGAACATGAAAGCATAGGACGAATCTCGGCCCCAAATTGGATGGGAAGTTGGAGAAGCAAAAGATGGCCCCGGGACGTTGGACCCCAACAATGGCCAATTGGTTGGTCGTTGACGGACGCAAGCAATTCCTGTCGTCGGGTCGTTAATGTGGTCCTGGCCCTGTGTGATCTGCGGCCACAGGACCGCTTTTAAATTGCCATTATTGCCTCTGTGTGTGTGGCCTGTGTACAAAGCATTACACAATACCGACAGTAGTTTGTGGGTTTAGGCAACAAATATTAATGGCTACGGTCCTGTAATAATTCCATCAAATGGGAACGCATATTTGATGAAAGCGTCCATTGAGTCCTTTTTTCTAATCGAAGGAGCCACTCTACGACGATTGTTTACCAAACGATTGAAGCAGGCCTTCGTAAACAGTTTCATAATGAGCTCTGTGGGATGAGCATTGGATAGTGAGATGAGATGTGAGAGTGAGTGTCCATCTCACTATGGACAGTATGGCTTTAGTTGATCCCGGAATACCGGCAACGTTTTTCGAAGATGTTACTTCAATAAAATCAATTTAATAATATATTATTTGAAAAAGAGACTCGTGAGCCGGAAATGACAACCATTTCCCGTTTCATCGCGAAATGGCAAACTTTGGGGCGCAAAAATTCAAAACTCATTGTTTATTCTCGCCCGCTCTATCAGAAACGACATTCGCCAAAAAGCTTCTCCTGTCAATAGCTCTGAGCTGAGCGGGTGAACCCATCGCGACACACTTTACCCACTGCCCGGCGTCTATCGACATAGATTCGATTTTAAAACTTAGTCGCGGCGCCGTCGTGCCACTCAAGCACGGCAAATGGCAGTTTAATTAACAGGTTTGGCACCGGCGGCGAACGGGGATTCCGGCTGGCTGGTTGGCGGGCTGGCTGGGTGGCGGACCGGCAGCCGGGAAGTGGTGGTTGCAGTAATTAGATTACCGCTTCACTGCCTTCGAATGTGCTCAATGTGCTCGCGCGCCCCGGTTCCGGCCGGCCCGGCGCGAAGTGCCATCTCGAGTGTCAGCGTCAGTCAGCGGAAAACCGGGAAAAAGGAAAACCCGTTGGAAAATGTCCCCCCTTTGCGCACCACTTGAACCGACGCTCCGAATCCGGGGCGATGTTTTGAAAGCCCTTAATCTGCCCGACTAATCCTTTGACGGTTCATCACTTCTCGGCCGAAGTCAACTAGCGGCCCGGGACTAGAGATCGAGCAGAACAAAACCCAGTGGCCAACCAGCCGCGATGCTGAGCATATTTTATGCCATGGAACTTTAATTTTTGGGTACTGCACAGTAATATTTAAAAGATTGTCCTCGGATTTCGCGTGTCGACGCCCGGGACCAGGACCGTGCAACCTGTTCACAACATTGTCGTCGGTTTGACGAGAGAGCTGTTCGGTTGTTACGGTTCGATTGGTCTGCGTGATTCGATTAGCCGTAAGCCCAGTGACCACGCATCGCACCAAATCCGGACACCTCTCGCGGCTAGGGGCTCGTTGTAATTCCCAAGGCCTAGGGGGTCGGCCTTGGGCCCGTTGTTGTCACGCTCGGTTTATTGAATGTGGAATAGGGCCGAGGCGGTGGATGCAATGGTTTCCAGCACACGGCGCAGTACATCGATTTTCCGCACTTCGACCGGACCGCTTTCACCCCGCCCGGGAACATTAAGGATATTTGGCCGTGGCCGTGGTTCATTAATTTTGCCGCTAGCCGAACGCTGAGGGTGGACGAGTAATGAGAGAGCCTGACCAAAACCTGTCCGACCGACCGGCTGGTGATGCTTTGACGTCCAATAATAGACGCACAGCGGCAGGCCCGAACATCATCATCTTCACTCATCGTCCCGATGAGACGTCGTCGTCCTCGTTCAGGATGTCTGACGTCGATGATGAGCGGACGCCATACTGTCCGCCGCCCCGCTGTGGGCGGTTGTCGTTCAGGCTGGCCTTTTTTGCATCTCCCGGGTGCGTCCATCTATGATGGCTGGGGCTCCAGTCAGATAGTGTCCGGCCATGTTTTTGGGTGCGACACCGACACCAGAAACCCCGGACCGGGCGTTTTGTTCCGTGCCGGGCTTGGCTGATCTTTCGTTAGGGCAAATGATTTCGGTTACGGTCTCGATTTAGCCACAAATCTGTCAGCAGTCCGACGGGTGGTTTTCGAATGAAGTTGGAAGTTGGCCGTAATATGAGCTCCTGATTGGGCTGTAGTTTTGGGCTAACAGGCCAACCACTGTCTGGTTAACACACAGTGATGTGCAATGATAAATTGCTCTGGCCACGAGCGTACATTCTTACATTGCACGGGGCTTGGAAAATCTCAGATGGTTGTGACTACTTTAAAATATCGATCTACCGTGATCATTTCTGCGTTCCTTCCAGAGCGGGAAAAGGAAGAAAAGTTTTCCAAAATAAAACTTTTCCCTCCACTGGGAACTGCGCCGGATGTCTGGTGTGTTGCCACCGGCCGCCTTCCAGCGTTTCCGGCCGAAAAGTGATAGTTCCGAGTTGGAAAAGTGTCCAAAAACAGTATAGGTACAGGGCTAGTGTTGGTTTAAGAACGAGCCCGGACCCTGTTCATCATCTCTAGTTAAAAGCACACCCCGGACCGGTTGAAACTTTTCCAATTTACACACGCACACACACACTCGCATGCATGGTGGCCAGGCAATAAGCCTTTCTACCCTGGGCCACCTCAACAGCAACCTCAAGAAGAAAAATTATAATGGAGGCCATTAAAAGCAGCCGTTGGCCCGAGGTGCCAAGTCTGCTCGGTGGACCGGACTCGGAAGAACGGGGTGTAGTGACTGGGCTCTGTCCAGGTGAGGGATGGAAAGTTTTCCAACAAACAAATACTAGCCGCCCCACCGGCGGAGGTTCTTCTGGTTCGACCGAGAGTGCCAAGTACTACTAGTAGTTGCGCCGATGTTTCGGCCGACCGGCTGGGCCGTAGATTAGATTTCAACTTGCAGTATTTGGCGAGCACAACTTACGACCGGCAGCTGGTGGGTCTTCGACTTCTGAGTTCGGCCCCGTAATTGGACGGACGACCAGAAGTCCATCGATTGGTCGTAATCCAAATCGCGTTCAGTGTGGTTCGTTGACAATGGAAGATCAAGATGGTTCCGAGCGGAGAATGGGTTTGTGGCAAGTGGAGTTCCCGAATCGCGCCACCCGCCAGTCTCACTTACCAGTGTCCCTTTCCCCGCTCGTTTCAGGACCAAACCAACTAGAGTAGAATTTAGAAAGCTGTTTTGTAAACGAAACCATAACCTCAAAGTGTCTACAGAATATACATATACATTGGACACCCGGACACCCCTCGGAACATTCCTTCACGTTAGACTTTAAAATGCCTAAAGTAGCCTCAACCGCGATAGGAAGTGCCACGGCGCCGTGAGTGCATCACCCGCGTCTCTGCAACTCTAGGACCACCCGTTCCATTTCTCTGATGCCTTCAAACAACATACAACAGAGTACAGTGTTTTAGTAACTAGTGTCAATTAGAATCGAGATAGTGCGTGCTTTGCATCCATCCTCATCGAAATCCAAGTGTGCTACGATGGGTTGTTGTGTCTG
This sequence comes from Anopheles cruzii, assembly GCF_943734635.1. Taxonomy (NCBI): domain Eukaryota; kingdom Metazoa; phylum Arthropoda; class Insecta; order Diptera; family Culicidae; genus Anopheles; species Anopheles cruzii. The sequence goes on along the minus strand of NC_069144.1, from coordinate 47,521,967 downwards.
GCGCGGCTCGCTAGAGTGTTTGTAGAACGTTACTTGTCAAAATACACACTAAACCCACACACACACACACACACGTGCGGCTGCCCTTCGGAAGTGGGGCATTGTGAGACTTAGACCTTCGTCACCGATTCGCACACCGCATCCAGGTATTGACGTGTGGTTCTTGTTTTGTCCTGTGCCCCTGTGTGTTATTACCGTAGCTGTCAATCCAGCTGACAGCCGTTTGTTGTGATTAGATCTCGCTGTGTACCCCCCCCCCCCCATCGAGTGTCTGTGCTTTTGTGTTCTCCAAACCAACCCAAACAAATCATCACCACCACCACCACCACACTCATCTCCGCACCTTTTAGTCCACTCACCTTTTATGTGTGTGTGTGTGTGCGTGTGTGCAAATTTGGTGTTGTTCTTTGAATGTACGAGTATAATTTAATCTATTACGACCCAAGACCCCAAATTAAGGTCCGAGGATGTGAACGAAGAGAACAGACGTTGTGTTAGAAAGAAAGAGACAGAGCAAGCGAGCAAGAAACATCGCTTGAGTGAGATGCTCAGCAGGCTGTGGTGGAGCGTGCGAAACGGAAACCCCCAAAAACCCGAAAGTGCATCACGTCCGGGGTGAGCTGCTAATTCTTCGCTGCTGCAGTTGACTGACCTAGCCGACCGCGTGCGTTTATCTGTGTCCACCCATCGCGGTGTGTTGTGTGTGTGCCGAAGACAACCCCCTCAGTGATCCTGAAACCCGATTGTACAGCGTGTTCCCTGCTGCATATCTGCTTGACCTACTTTGCGTCGTCCCTTTACTCCCTGTGCTTGTACTCCCTTTCTGTGTCTGTGTGTGTATGTGTGTGTAGCGAGAGTGTGTGCGTGTGTGTGCAACCACCACCACCACCACCCCTACGTACAGCAGACAACACGCACACTTTTACTGCACTGCAAATGTCAGTAGAATCCGACCCATCCGTTGTAAGTGTTGTTCTCCACTCTGTGTTTCAGGCTTTATTTTGTGCTTTCATCCGTTTTTTTGCCGTTCTGGTTTCTTTTGTTTCGCTCCGTTTGTTTTTATTGTCGCTCCGGCCTTAAATCCTATTATCTTCCTTCTTTCGCGCTTTTCTTATCACGTTCCGTGCGCTTCGCTCATCCTATTGTTTGATGTCTTTGGTGTATGTGCATGTCTAGTGGTAGGTCGTTTGTCCATTGTTACGTTCCGCTCTGCTAATTAGGGGTACGTTACAGCCCCTAGCGCGCCGTTTTTCAAAACACAATAGCAATGGAAAGGTTCTGAACCAGCTCGCGAGAGGTTCTTATGTTTGACTAATTAACGGTGACCCTTCCGATCTACTGTTTTCCGTAAATATAATTTCTGCTCGGCAATTTTATGCGCCTTTTATTGCTGAGCGGAAATTTTAATAGTGAAACAGTCACATGTAATTCTATTTAAACTCTCATTTAATACATCAAATGAAAGTAATATGATTTAAAGTTTATCATTTCTTGCATTTAACGTAAGAATCATATGATCTTCGGTGGAATCAATATTCTTATTTAGTCAACTTTCACGCTTTTGTTATTAGGTCCTTCGTTTCATTGGTCGAACTTCTTCCAAATCAAGTCAGAAACTATTTATAAAAACTTGGCATTGGCCCGTGCTGTATCCAAATTAATTAAAATTAAATTAAAACAATCCCTCAGCGGGTCGCGAGCCACGCCAGAAATGTTCAAAACAGATGCCTCATCAAATGGACGGATGGATCTAAATTTTATTGCCGTCTATTTTCGTTTGCCTTAATCGATTTTCTTCAAACAAACAAAAACCCCAACTTTGTTTCGGAAGATTTAATCATAATTTTCGGGGTGAAAAACCAGACACAATGAAGGTCCGGTCGGTGGTGGCAGCACCACCGACCCAGGTTATCCAACAGTTTGTCTTAGGTTTTGACAATTTTGTCTTCCAACATCGACGCCGCGGCTTGGGCGGATTTTTTTTTGCGTACAATAAATTCAGCAAAAGACATTCCTCTGTGGGGGATGAATATTGAATGTTTCGCCGTTTCGCGTGCCCGGGCACCACGAATTAGCATAAATCATAGTTAAATGACGCAACATAAATAACACCCTTTTTTTAAGTACGGCGCGCGTTGCCACGAACATTTACATTTATGGCCAACATCGTCGCGTTTGTGTGCTTAATGGCGCACAGCTTTAACTCGCTCCGTCTGCGAAGGTCCTTAAGGATTGATTAATGCATGTACTCTAAAAGGCACACTTTGGGACTTTTTTTTGGGGAAGCGCTACACCACCACAAGAGTAAACCACCGTTTAACTGCAGCCTCTTGGCAAGGCTTGCAGCTTTATTGAGCCACTCGCTGTCGCCATTGGAGCGGCGTGTTACTCATTCCCTTCGTCGACTGCGCTGGCTTGCGGTGCGAGGTAATGCGATAAGGGCGCCAAGAGACGCCGAGACACTCAGAGCGTGTGCAATACAGGTTTATTGTGCACTTCGCAAACACACGAAAGACGACACTAATACCGTGGACATAATCCGGGACATCATTGGCCGGCGTTGAGTGATGCACGAGAATCGTGTCTGGAACGAACGCCGCTGGTGATGCGGCTGCTGCTGCCTGCCTGCCATGCCAATAATCCTTCGATTCCTTTTCATTGGCCATTTGCATTGGCCTGTGCCGGCGCTCGTCTGGTGCCGTCAGCGTTTGAGCAGGAAATCCGCCAAACGTGCCACCGAACCGGAAAGTATTAGTGTAGCCGATATCTACAAATGCAGAAGGCTTCCTTCCTGACATTGGATTGGTCGGAATGAACCGAATTATAATCTTCTCGCGCGAGATTGGCACAATTCATGGGCTGCGCCGAATCATGAAGACGGAGGCTCGAGAACGGTTAATATTGGATTGGATCCATTTCTGTACATTCCAGAAATGGGTACATTCCCGGGCCACTGTCGGTAGTTCGAAGCAGCGCTGACAGATTACCGAGCCGAGAATTGTGCAATTTTATGTTTGACCATAAGAAAACAACCAAAATTCCCTGAACTGAAAAGTACAGAGATTTCGGAATTCACATAAAAACGCTAAATTCCGAATTCCGGCACAAATTATTGCCGCCGAACTTTGGCGTTTATTGGCGTTCCATTTTTAGACTAGCTCTGGATCGCGATCTCATCCCGACTGCCCCAATCCGGTGGCGGCTCGTGAGGCGACGTTTAAATTATAACCTTAACCTTTCCGACCGTTAACGGTTCACGGTTTGCCGGTTCACGCGTGCAGTGGGTCGCCCATTACTCTTGGTACTTGGGGCTTTGTGTCTGACACTCGCGTTCTATCACTCGACCCGTTCCGAACGGAACTTCGGTTGACTTCTTGATGAACCACGGTGTGTGACGGTGCAGTGCTTGGATACTGTCACATCTCCGACACTACGCCATTGATCCTGTGGCAGTAAACCCGTTTTTCCTGAAGCACCAGCACCGGTGCGGCGCTAGTTCCAACATTCTCGGCTCGTAACAGGATTTAAATAGCAATCAACGTACGAAACGAAGGCAACAGACTCGATGCTGTCCCCCGGAACCGGTGACACGTACGCCACTATTCCGTGACACCGGCGCTCGAACGGCAGTTGGCAGTGTAAGAAGCTGCCTCAAATCCTGCCATAAGCGACCCAGACTCCGAACGGTACCAGGCGCCTCCATTGCGTCTGATTGATGTCGTGTGTGTGCGCCGCACCACACTTTGCCGCGTTTCCGGCCGTTCCGGATGGAAGATCCGAAGATCCGGATTTGGGGGGTCAGTCGGCCGTGAAAAAAGCCCACCCGGAATCCCGGAAGGAAGAACGGTTGAAACCGAGCGAACGGGCCATCGATTGTTCGAAATCTTGTTTATTTGTATTTTGTTTAGCCCCCCCATCGCATCGCATTGATCGAATCGAGGACCTGGCGAACCGAAAGGAAGGCCCGTGCCGCATAAAATATCCATTTCGAAGAGTTTCCTTTCACACACGCCTACATTGTAATTCAATCTTTCTTCGGCACACTTCCGTGTCACGAAAAAACGCAACGCCCCTTGCCCCCGGGGGGCTTGTTTGACCGGCCCGGCATGAACGGACGAATTAGAACAAACATTCGCGTACAAACCGGGAGTGTACTGGGTGTGCATTAAAATTGCAACGGCAGAAAAAGGCCAACATCATTCACCGTTGCGCGCCAAGGCACCTTGATGGAGGCCACCAGGGCAAACATTAATTTAGAATGCGCACCATTTTTTCCTTGTCCTGTGCAAACTCCGGTATTCGTCGAAAAGCAGAAAGGCCTGGGAAGTTTTGCTCATATCCCCGGAGCCTTCATCCGGACCCGGACGCCGGTGGTCAAGCGTGCGCGTGTGTGTCAAGTAGCCCCCGGAGCCCCCGGAGCATGATGGAAAGGCCCATTTTCAGCGTCCGATGCACACTCTCCGGGTTTCTGCAGCTTCCAGGCTGCAGGTTCCATCGCAAGAAGTATCCCTTTTCGGCGGGCCCATGAAATGGTTCGCCGTGCGCCGTGGGCACATAAGGGCGTAAATTATTAAACACGTTGCGGCCGCTACAGTGGCGCAAGAAGCACCGTTCGCGGGTTGTTTTTCGGGCTCCGTTCGGCGTTGTGTCGAACGACGAATGAATATTTATTTATCAATTAGCCGCGCGAGACGCAGCCGTCTTCTCGGGGGGCCCGTTTGATTCCAATTCCACCGTTTGCTGGTCGGAGGTGCTAATTTATGCAAAAGGTTGTCGGGAGCAGCACCAAATCTGAAGATGTTTACTTGCCAAAGCCGCCCCCCGTTAGATCGTTAGAAACCACTGACGCGCGCACCGGTTGAAATCAAGTTACGAGCCACGGCCGCACGGTCTGCATTCCCTATTGCGCTATACTGCATCACGAAACGTGCGGCGGCCCGGAGTCGTCACGGAGACACGACTCTCCGGCGGAGGCACTGGAGCGTGTGCTAAAGCCTTTGAAGCGTATCAAAAATTCATCATCAATCAAAAAAGAGACTCGATGCGGTCCGCAACACGCCGGGCTGATGACGGGCCATAAAACCATGACCTGGCCATGGCTGGAAGCTGCCAAAGAAGCACAAAGTGTAAGCCCTCAGGGAGCGCTCCGCTGCAAAGTCAACAGCTTTATCAACATCTTCTTCCGTTTCGCCGTGTCCCGCGGGCTCTGTGTGTGTGTGTGCGGGTAATCGAGAGAACTAATCCTTGCGAGAAAGTGTTGATCAGTTGACAAACAGACGACGAGTTTTACGGTGCTTTCTTTTGCCTTCCCGAACCGGAGAGTCCCGTCCCGTCCCGTTCACTGGAAGTTGTCCGGAGCCGGTGAAGCAGGTTTTTGTCAAGTGGGAACCTTCAACTTTGTGACGTACGAATCGATCGGTTCGAGTTTACTTTTAAGGAGGAAGGCCTCAGGCACACTGCGAATACGAACTTCTCACCACTTTCGAATGATGTCTCCAAATGTCTCCTTTTTTTGGCTGCAGATTTCCATTAGCTTCACCAATAAAGTGATTGATCTTTGCTAATGCACGGATCGGAAATCGGGAAGCTAATAGTGGCCAATAAAATGATGGTCCGGCGAAAACGGGGAATCCACCCCGGGGAGACAGTTGTTCTGTGTAAAGATCGGGTTCCATCGGGTCCGAACCGGGTCCGGGTGCGATTCATCATTTCGAGTGTGGTTTCTTTTCCCGCACCGTCATCTGTATTCGTTAGCCACGACGACCGTCGGTAGCGTGTGATACCTGAAAGAGGAGACCCCGAAAGGATGCGCCTTGCGGGTGTCAAGTGGCGCGCCTATCCATTATTGATTTCAGTTCAACAGCCTCGTGACCCCGATATCTGGCCAATTTCCACACCGGACGACGGCTCAGGGCGACAACTCAGGGCGAGATCTATGAGCCAGACTAATGAGCTTCTTGGGAGTGTAGGCCTCCTGGGGGGAGAGTTCATTAAAATGTCACTGGCTTTCCGCTGCCTCCGCTCCGGGGAGGGAGCGTTACTCATAAAAGTGGAGGTAGAGTGGACTAATGAGATCTATATATTTCAATTAAAATTAAATTCATACTCAGCCCGCTCTGGATCATCATTGCGGTGGTGGCACCTCGGTTGTTATCTTGATACCGCCCGCCAGCGGTAGCCGGCGGCTTCCCACCGGTCTCTGCTATTATCTGTGGCCTCTGATCGCACCGAGATTTATGTATAGTTTGCCTATCTTCAAGCCACATCTACGACGTTGCCACGGGCCACGAAGGAATTCCGGTGGTCCAGCGAAGCGAAGTGTCTAAGGATGGCGCTCGTCGCTTTGCTCGGCGATTTCGTTTTTCTTTGCTCGCCCTCGCCTTAATCGGAATTCCTTTTGTCGTCCCACAAGACCTGGCCTGGGTGGCAGACCCCCCCGAGTGCTCAGTGTCGGCCTCCGTAACCGCCGTTTGCGATGCAGCAGCACGCGGCAGTACTTGAGCACGGCAGTGAGAGTGTCTCATTATATTTTTGCCACAGCCCGTGTCAGCCCGCATTCATCAATTCCCAATTCTGCTTCGAAAGACGTCCGCCGGAGACGCGACGCCGTGTAACACGTCGTCCCGAAGATGACAGTCCGTAATAGCTCGGCGTCCTTTCAACCCGGCACTATAAATGTCGCGCCGGACGCGTCGCTGTCATTCGGGACAATTGAGCGCATGGTTGGTTGAAGAGTGGTGGTGTGTGGCACACTCCGATAAACGCCAAAGTGCACGTCCCTCGCTCATATTTTTACTGTCCGGAATAAAGGATGCCACCGAGAACGGACGGGAGTACTAGGTTGGAACAACTGACACAATGGAAGTCCATCGCAGCCACACTATGTTGATGGCAAATCGAATTCCTGTCCAGATGACGGGCACGTCGGACAGGGTTCGTCAATCTCCATTTGCGCCGAGAAAAATGAGGGCATTTTTCCGATCAGGGTAAAACTTGACCATCTCACCTGGAGACTAGAGTGCTAAGCCTTTAAAGAGCGGGAAAGCAATCACAAATTCAAGTAATGACTATAAAGAACCTTAAAAGAACTCGTTTTTCCATAACATCGCATGTTTCAACCGCCAAATTTATTTCCAAAATCACGAAAACAATTTAAAAGAATATGTATGTATGCATCAAAAATGCGTGACCACAAAAGATAATATCACACCGTTCAAAAAGTCCCGGGACTACCATAGAGATGGCGCTAATAATGCCATTTATATACCGACGTTCGAAAGTACCAACCTTCAGATGAGGTGTGTCAAAATTTGAAGTAATTCGAAGCATAACCAAGAAAGCTATAGTGGTTAAAGTGACGCTACTTTTGCAATCCTGAAAAAATGGACCAAAGCGAGTTTCGTGTGTTGATAAAACATTGTTTTCTAATGGGAAAAAAACACTGTTGAAGCTCAGCAATGGCTTGAAAAACGTTGTCCGGACTCTACTCCGTCAAAACCAACCATTTTTCGGAGGTATGCTAACTTCTATGCGGTCGTGCTGATACAAATGATGCGGAACGATCGGGTCGGCCAAATGAGGCACTAAATCCAGAAAACACCAAATAAGTATTGAAAATCGTGATGGATGATCGCAAAATGAAAGTGCACGAGATAGCTGAGATGGCGAACATATCAACTGGTAGTGCATTTACTATTTTGCACCAAAAATTGGATATGAAAAAGGTTTTCTCAAAATGGGTGCCGCGTTTGCTCACAATGGAACAAAAGCCACCATGGCACAATTCAATCAAAACGATGCTTAACTTCAACGAATTAGGCTTTCAACTGCTTCCTCATCCGGATCTGGCCTCTAGCGACTACTGGCTCTTTACGGATCTCAAAAAGATGCTCCAGGGAAAAAGATATGGCTCGAATGAGGAGGTGATCGCTGCTACTGAGGGTCATTTTGAGTCAAAAGACAAACCGTTCTACAAACATGAAATTGAAAAGTTAGAGAAGTGTGGAATAATTGTATTACACTTTAAGGAGATTATGTTGATGAATAATTAAGAATTTTGCCGATAAAATGTTGTTTTCATAGTTAGTCCCGGGACTTTTTGAACGATGTGTTATCTGAGCGCTACTACACAGCCTGCTTCGGTCGCCAAATGGCACACAATGGTTAGATTCGCCTGCTGCGCCCGCGTTTTATTTGATGATGTTGCAATACTGCCATTTAATGCCATAATTTTACATACATTTTTGATGCCCGATTTTTATCGACGATTTTTAAGCCAAATGGACATCGGTCGTTCGACCCAAAGCCCCCGAGCCACAAAGCCGTCATATGCTAGTAAGTTAATAAGCATAGCGTGTGTCTTTCTGTAGTCATTTTTCAACAGGAACCGCGCGGGGCCGAGCAGGCAAATTTGATTTATCCCTGGCCCCCGCCACGTGTGTGTTACATTGCGCAAATGGAGAACCAATGTACGGGCCGGGTGCTGTCGAACATGTTTCAATTAATTTACTCACGCAAATGACATGGCCCGAATGAAATGGAAGCGTTGCAACCATGCCATTTGTTTCCTCGGTGTCGGTCTCCTCCCGACGGGGCCGACTAATTTAACGGAAAATATAAAACACAATACCCGGAAGCCACCGTGTGGCCCTTCGCGTACAATGTTGGCCGCATCACAGGGGCACCCGCCACAGGATGTGTTTTGAGCACTGTGCCGGCCCGGGCCGGATGTCTCCATGGCCGACTGCCGACGACGTAGGCACTTCGGTGGAATTGTTTGAGATTTCATAATTAGTTCATTCGTTATGCATTGCGAAACCATAACCGGCAGCCAACAGCGGCAAGGCTCTGCCGGGTCGTCGGGTTAGGGGCAAAAAAAGGAACCAACCGGGCACAGGTTATGAGCCGGCAGATGGCTCTGCTTATGGCGCAATGGTCGCGCCCGCGCTTGTCCGCGATCGATATGGTTTTAATTGAAATTTCACCAACCCTGCCCAGGTGGCGGGTTAATCCTTCGCCGGGGTTGGCCGGGTTTGGGCAAACTCATCTCAGCTCGGGTCGACCGTACGAGCGGCCACCGAGAAGGTTGCGGTTAACGGTTGCGCTTGCTAATTTAAATTTGTTTTTTATGTGCAAATTACACATCCACGGATTGGAGTGGAGTGGAGTCGTTCCGACAAAGTATGAGCGCGGTCTGTTGACACATAAAACTATACACACGGTCCCCACAATGTGTGTGGTGTGTCGTAAAGGGGTCGCTCAACAGCGCCCATAACCAGCGCACGGAAGGTGGCTGCAGACAAGTAGAGTTGTAAAAATGCTGGCCACCATCACCATTAGATGGGTTGTAAATGGGAAACAATCCCACTACACGACGCAGCGTTTGTCGCTTTTTATATTTGTAGTTTTTATCACACGTACTAAAGCAAAAAAATCGGACACCAACGATGTCCGACGACGACGACGTCAAAAATAAATTGATTTTTTTCAATCAAATCAGAGAGCACCTCTCACGGGAGTCGGGAGTTCTTGAGGACATGGCCACGGGACCGTTTTATATTGTGTTCTTCTTCGAAGGTTATGTTTATCGGCCACGCGCCGGTTACTGATCCACGTGTTATACACTAAGGAAATAGCGGAAGTATTAATAGACGTAGCGATGATGATGTTGAGGGTTACTTTCGGGACATCGTCGTCCTCTGGGAACGTGTTACTAGCGCAGGAAGCTGAGCGGAAATGAGTTCCTCCGATGTTCCGTTATTTTATTAGTTTGACACCTTTTTTGCCCCATGAAACGTTATTAATTTTAAGCACGAACTTCGGGTGCAAATCCTCACTGACCTTGAACCGAAGCAAACCGGAAACTCAAAAGGACGTAAACAATTACCTTAAATATACAAAACACACGACCGTTTCCCGTTTCCCGGCACGCCCTACCTCAGGCGAGGCACGTACCCCGGATCTGACCACGTGGTTTCCGAAAATCCCGAGACCACTGCCGGTGTCATTAATCGGCCAAAGCCGTGACACACCGCACCGCGTGTCTCGCCGGCGGAGACGGTTATTGTTATTTATGGTTCCAATTTTGTGTCCACACCTCGGCCGAAAGTAAAAGCGAGCCGACAAGACAGGCGGGCAGGGAACCACGAACCTCCGCAGCCTGGTCATTTTTATCTCAGACCTTCACTTAACGCTGGCGCTAGCGTTGGCGCTGGTGAAGTGACCTAAAGAAGCAGCAGTCGAAGGAGTGGCTGAAGAATCCTCTAACACCCCTTCCCAGAGGGCAGAAAACATTCCACGCGGAGTGGCTGCGACCCTCTTGACACTTCGCACCGTGACACGGTCGGGCGCCGCAGGGCAGCCTTGTGGACCCGCTTTGTCTTGGAAACGAAACTGTTATTTGTCTGACGCGATGCATTTCATCATCCGCGTCTCCCGGTCTAAGGGCAGTTATACAGTTTCTGTATCCCTTTTTTTTCTTCTGCTGGCCATTGTGCGCCGGGACGAGAAAGGGACTTCTGGGTACCGGAAGCCGGGGACATATGTAGGGAAGCCTCGTGGGCTCAATTAGTCGGTGACTACTTCAGTTCAGTGGGTGTGTTCCAGGATGGCCCGGGCCTCGGGCAATCATCGGTCGCTCGGGCGAGCGAATGGTGCGTGGCTCACTGTTGGTATTTTTATCACATCCCCGTTTTTCCGCCCGATATTAAGTAGCGCTGGCCGGGCGCGGGTATCATAAACCGTGTGTGGATTGGCCCCCGACTAACCGCAGGCAAGACGGCCCGAACCGAACCGCGAACCGGGCGCGATGGATGGATGGATGGTGCACGCCAAGAGCCATGTGCCACGCCAAATGAAGATTAATTATACCGAACCTGCCAATCACGGCATCGGCTGGCCGGCTGGCTGACTGGTCTAGCTCGTGCTGTTATTAAACTGTTGTCGACTCCCGGTCCTGGGATGCGGTGGGGCAGAGCGCAACTGGTGGCATCAAATTTAGCTGTTTGTTGTTGTGCCTTTGGCAGTCACATCCACCCGGCGCGGCACCCCACGCTCTGTACTTTTCGAGGGAGCGTTTGGTCATACTCAACTTTTGTCGTTTTTGATGGATGTGAACTCATAAGCTAACAGCTCAAAAGCCCCGTCGATGTGGCACCGGGTAGCAACAGCTCATGGTGCGTGATTCCATGCCGATCCCACCATAAACACTCGGCCAAACTACTGGGAATTGTAGCCCCAATCGTAACATAAGTCACCCCATCTGTGAGTTCCCATTTAAAATTGCATAATCCAAAAAACATAAAACATATTGCCGATCTTCGGGCTCGGAATGAAAAACTCGAGAAAAACGGTAACAATTGTTGGCTGTTGCACAACTCCTTAGGTTTCCGGCAACGCCCCGGAACGCTTTTAATTAAAATTCACTGCCGTTTTGCTGCTCGAGTACGTGCGGAGCAGATCTTTCCATTGCCTTCGCCATTTTCGTCAATCCTTTCACTTTGGCTCACTTTTTGCCAGAAGACTCGGATGCTTTCCGTTTCTCAGGTCGTTCCACTTTCAACACCTACTTCAAGAGTTTGAGTTCTTGGCGCACCCGGCCCTTCGACCATCACTCATCCCATAGTAGCCGAACTATTTTTTACCGTCGCGTCAAAAGAGGCAATCCGGCGCGGCGCTTATACTTCCACCATCTGCCCCACGACCACGAGGTTCGCCGGGGCGCATATTAATATTAATCTGGGTTTCCGGCGCGACTCCTGTCGGTCGGCGGTTTAATGTCCGGACGACGACGACGACGACGGCGTAAACAGATTAAAACTCAGAAACGAAGCGACCGCCTAATTTAGTTGTAGTTTGTCTTTGGGACCCCAAGACCGGGGGACCCGCGAATCGGGTATGATTCGGATTAGTTCGGAGCCGGCGATCCGATTTTAATTGGCCTCCGTTAATAGATTAAAATCCCCAGCCCTGGCGGCGGCTGTCGGCGGGCCCGGTGTTTGTGGCCAGGCTTTTCGTCCCTTTTTTTTTGAACCGCTAAACCGCCAAACTTTTCGGTGACTTTCGTCCTGCGACCCGTCCTTAATGGAATGGCCGCCCTACCGAGCGGGAACGTCGTTCACCAAGTTGCTAGTAATTCATACAGCTACCACGCCCCTGATCCTACGGTGGAGGCTTGGCCCACTTCAGCGCCCGGCCGGTAGTAGACGCTGACGATAAAGCAGCGACTTGTGAGATAGTGAAAGGTCAGCGAAATAAAAACCACACGGCCCCGTCCGACTCCTCGCAGCATGGCTGCTAGCTCTGGATCTGGATCCGGAACCGGAAACTATCAGAACCGTGGAAGTGCAAATAAAAGCGTACAGCCGGCGGCCGGTGCCTCATGATTACTGCAGTTTGTTAGTTTAACTTCCCGGCTTGGTTGTTGGACTCGGTTTCTCTGTTCCCTCCCTCTCGAGGGTGCTGTGCTGTGCCCTACTTAGTAGCGGTGGCCTGGTCTGTGTCACGGTTCCTGGGACACCCGCGGGGGTTCCGGGAACACCTTGCCACCTTCGGCCGCACGTGTTTTAATGCTAAGAAAACTTACACCAAACAATTGCGACTTCAGCGTGCGGTGGCGGCTGCCCGAGGTTGCTGACGTCATGAATTAGCCCTCAGTCCAGGCTCCCCGCCCAAAGTACCTCTACTTTAATGTCACATAAACCCAGCACCAGTGCCCGGAATGGCTGGCTCCATTTGGTGTGTGTTCAACTTTTCACTTTAACTTTGCAGTCGTTTGCGTCCGTATTTTGCATCCGCAACATTGTATTAGAAGGTGCCCCAATATTACTTCTTCTCGTGCGTCGTAGCTGTTTAAAGAGCCTTACTGTCCCAGTACCAGTATCCCAGCATTGCTTGTTAGTGTGTCAACATTTGTGCTCCATTAGCTTGTATCTTTTAGTTTTAAGTTCTATTTTTAGTCACCTCATTGCATGCTCACTGTCTCTGTGCTGTGCATGTTCTGCTATGCTGTTATGCTTTTATGCTGTAGAGACCCGTGTTCTGTCCCGTGTATTTCGTGCCCGTGTCACCTGCGGCTGTGGTCCAAAATCAAACTGTGTTTCTTTACTTCTTCCAACTTCTTCCGGTGCCAAATGGTTCCAATTAATGCGTGGCGTGGCGCACACACAAAAAAAATACAATCGCACACGCAACAAAAGAGCAGCATGTCGCTCTTCTTCTTCCGGTTGCACAATCTCCAGCGCGAGGAGGCGAACAAGAAGCGCAAAAAGCAGCAACAGCAGCAGCAGCAGCGCCAACGGCAGCGGCGCGGCGCCAAAGTCTTCCGGGGTGCGTCCTGCAACGCAGGGCTCAGCCACCTGACGCTCGGGCCGTCGCGGCTCTTCGAGAAGACGCCCATGAGCCCGTCCGACAGTCTCGACGAGATCGCGCTCCAGATCCCAAGGTATTTATCCGACCTGCCGCGTGCTGAGCGAGCTGACTTTTCCTGCACCGAACACTCCGCTCAATAGTTCCAATCTGCTAGGCTTTTTTTTTTCAATGTTTCCGGTTTCGATTCCGTGGTAATGAAATTTTCTCATTAAAAACTTTCACTTGGCGTGCGCGACGTGCGCTTCTTCCACACGCCATACCTGGACCTCTTAGGCGCGTCCTCTCGAAAAAAGATTTTATTTCCATTCTTGAACACCCACTGAGGCCCTGAGAAATTCCTGACGGCCACACAACGACAGAGAAAATGATAAATCGTTGCCCGCTCTTTTGAGGTTCGCCGACAAAGTTGTCAAGCACTTGCAGAAAGTGTTAAGGGTTTACCTTTTATTTTAGTTTTTCGAGTTTGAATTGCAATTCGAGGTTCATCGAGTGGACAAACTTTTGTGCCGGAATGTCCAGTCGCACGTTCGGGCATTCCATTAGGCAAATGAAAAACTTTTCGTTTCGAACGGTGCTTTTAAAGTTGCGCTGCGTTGATGATGATGAAGGCTAGAGGAAAATGCATTCCGCCGACATTGCGGAATGCAGATTGACTTCCGATTTCATAATCACGTTAACTGTACCGGACTATCGGACCGTGTGTGTGTGTGTGCCTGTGGCTAATTAGATTACAAGTTGGAATTACTCGGGGCCTGTGGATGAGGACTTCTTCAGAAGCTGAAGCGAGAGAGATTGGGATCAATCAAAAGTTTGCCACCCATCTGATAGTTATGCCCTGGAGGAGCGCCCCACAGGCCAGGATGGTCAGGTTTACCGATAATTACCAGAACTCCCAGTTCTGCCCACAAGAGACGCGATGCGGATCATACTGGGCCACGTCACGGGCAATGATAAGCCTTTCTTCATCAATCAGATATCAGAACCCATCAGTGTCCGCACTCCACCCGTACTCGGGGGGCCAACTAATTTCACGCTTTCTTTGGCTAAACGGGACTTCATGATTACATTTTATGATGGCTTCTGGTTGGGACAGCAAGCACAGGGAGCGAGCTGTTTTCATGAGCATGAGTAGAGTCCATTTTTCTTCCACCATGCTGTATGCATATAAAGCCACCGGTAAACACCCACATCTGTCGGCGGGGGGAAGTCCCGTGGCCAACCGCAACGTCCCACGCCCCACCAGGAAGCCACAAACCCCGGCTTTCGGTTTGGGTGGGTCGGAAATTTGAATCAAATATTTATCAACTTTCGCTCCGTGTTCGTTTCGGCCGCCTAAACGATGGCCGCCCTGTCTCGTTGACGGCATCATGCGTCAGGCACACACACACACACACACCACCTGTGGTCCACCTGTGGTGGTGGTACCGGGAAGGAAATAATGAAGCCCGAACCGAAACGGAATCCATATCACTTTCATCGTCCTGAATAAACATAAGCGCGCCGACGACGACGACGACCTGTCCGGTGTTTGTCACCCCGCTGTTTTTCGGGCACCATCGAGCAAGTGAGAGGGAGAGAGAGGAAGAGAAACAGAGAACATCACAAATGCGGATGCGCCTTGTTTTACGACTCATTTACGCGGCCCGCCACGGGGACCTTCGACGTGTCAATCGTCTAGCGATCCGTCGGCGGGCCTGACTCTCTCTCTCTATCCCGCTCCGTCTTAATGGCGGCTTGCTGGCGTCATCGGAGATCAGCCCCCCGCCATTTGAACGCTAATGAGATGGGGCTCCCGTCGGCACCCGGCGGGTCTTTGGGATGAAGGGCGAAAAAAACGATCATAAAATTAACATTTGATGGGTCACCCTGTAACTTGTTGCTCGGCGTGGCAGTGACCCTTTTCGGTGAAGCGAAGCGGACCTTACATACCAATTTTCCAACTACCAACAATGTCCCTCAAACAACGCAACAGCGTAGCGATCAAATGGTGGACCCTTCGCAGCTGCTGCAATTCGCACGCCGCGCGCACGTTCAGCATTCTGTCACCGTCGCGCCGTGGTGCCGCGCGTTAATGGAAACGGGGAGGGTGGCCGTTCGAAAACTGCACCATCAGCAGCATCCTTCAAGTATGTGTGTGTGTTCGTGCATTTTTTTTTCCTACTTCTATGCGGCACCCCATTAGCGGCAAATAGCGAAAGCGGGGTCTGCAAGCGAAAATAACGGGTTCTCTTTAATCTCGCACGTCGCGAAAAGCTCGCCGGGCCACTCAGGCTCGCGGTCACTCATTAAGCTCCATTTTCCCCACGGGCTCCAAAGCGCTCATCTCTCCAACGCACTATCGACGTCCTGCTCGTACTCGTTCGTAGTGAGCTGGGGGGAAAATGTAAACAAACCTGTCGGAGGTGGCTCTCGCTCTCGCGCGCCGCTAGTGAAAAAGAGAGACAGAGTGTCTCTCTGCGAATCAGCTGTTCGCTCTCCGCCATTGGCACTCAGCCGCGTGCGAGTAAAGCACCATGCGTCTCCGCTAGGGCCGAACGTAGCACAGTTGAATGAGGGAGCTTTCGTTTAAAACAGAGGATTGAAGGAACGCACACAAACGGAGCCGACACCATAAAGCTTGATGATGATGATGATGGCCCGAAGGTGAAAAGCTCGCGGACGACGACGATAACACATGGCGCCGATGGCACCGAAGGATGGTTGGTCGCGCGCGCGATTTCAGTCACTAAACGACCGTTACCACGATAAGACTCGGCCGCGGGCCAGACTCGAGTGCGCGTTCGGGGCCTCCGATAGACGGATGCATCCGTGTATCTGTGTGTGTGTGTGTTTGTGTATCGGTGTGCCCTCCGGGAGGGGAGCACCTATCAATTAATGAAATTAATAGCGAACCATCGCGCCAAGTGCATCCGGTGCGTGTGTCACCAACCGAACTCAGCACGAGCTAATGAGTGAAATGCGCAGCGATGTAACCACAGACGACGGTCACATTGGTTGCTGCGCCGCAGCCTAATGGCCGGGCGTGGTGTACCCAGCCTGTGATTTAAAAGCAATCCGAAAGCAATAGGGGCGACCGAACCGGTGTGAAACCGCCTTTCCGGCGGGAGTGGAGCGTGGCGAGCGTGCGATTTATCGATTGCGGCCATTTTAGTGTGCCCCGTTGATAATGTGCTGGCTTATCATTGGCCGCGGGCCGCGACCACGAAGCGCAATCGATTGGTGGATCATCGTGTGACGTAGAGGCGCGACGAGACACAGCTCCCCGATCGGTCACTTCCGGTCCCGCGTTGCAGCAATATTTGTGTGCCTTTCCATTTGTGTGAAGAAAGTTTAAAACAAGGGCTCGTCCGGTGTCCCCCCGGTGCTCTCGTCTCCTGCTCGTTGTTGTCGGCGTCAGTAGTGTTAGTAGTGCGACCAGACTGAGTTCGACCGGGCCTCCTCGTGACGTGTGGTCCGAAACTGAGAAAAGCGAACCAATTAATCAACAACCGGCGCCCGGAGAGCGGAGCGTTTCGTTCCGCAAGGAAGGTCCAACCACCGAACCACCCGACGACGCGGCCACCCGATGCCCCAGGCCAGGAGCACTTCATCTTCGTTTCACTGTCCGGGGGAATTTATTATGGCAGCAACCAGCCGCTACTCTTCCTACAACTGCTTGACCTCATGGGATTCATACGATAAAATACCAAGGTTACTACCCCGTTCCGTTCCGTTTCGATTCGTCTCGTTGCTGTGGCGTCCGGATCAATGGTCCCGGCACGCGCTCGTGTGTGTGTGGCTAGTGTCCCCAGATGTCCGATTAGCGTGACCCGCGAGAGGGTGGCAATCCATCCGCGCCCCACACCGACCGGGACTTCAACCGGGATCGACTTTACGGGCTTTGTCCCGAGAGACCCAGAGAGAGAGAGAGCGCAGGCTCCGGGAACACAGCACACACGAAGCGTTGTAATCAGCGCACTAATTTTATTGCAAATTGAATTTAAGCCTAATGAACGTGGACAACGTGGACAGCATCATCTCCCGGCCGGCCTGTCAGTGTCACAGTGGCAGCCTTGCGTTCGTTTTGTCGATTGTGTCCCGTCAAGCAAAGCCCTGCTGCAACTCATTTTCCACCGGTGGGCGCACTGGCTGGCTGGCCCCGATTAAAGTTTAATCCACAGAGGAGAACGAATGTATCCCGACCGTAGGCTATTAATAGAGAGTGGTGCTGGATTATCACTCGCAGGCTGGCAGTACAAAATATGTCCCTTTTTTGTGCCGCTCGGAATGGTAGGGCTCTATGGCCAGGACCAGGGTGGGTTCTGACAACCTCGTGGTGGTGATGGATTGGCACGAAGCAACAACGTGCTGGTTGTATGGGCGAACTCTGTTTGGGATCCATTTTTAGATCCAGATGTAGATTCTATAGATCAGATGAAATTAAATTTTCATTAGACAGAGGAAGATGGTACAGGACAGTGAGCCTAACGGATCGTTTCGCTTGTAATTGATGAAAGACTCAGTTACAAAGTTGCGGCTTGCCCACGTGATGGGGAGTGCACCATGGAAAATTCGAAAAACTACCATCCTAAAAAGCGGAAAGCACCGAACATTTTATGGCACCCTGCATTGCCATTGCACTTTTGGCCATTTCTCTTGTGGCCTGCTGCTGCGCAGCATAAAAGTGCCGTCGCTGCGGCACATCACACCAAGCAGTGGAGAAAAGAAAGAAATCGAAGCAACCCGTTTGCACCAAATTGTGCGCTGTAACAAACATGCAAAGCTCTTTCGCACTCTATCTCTCTCTCTTTTTCTCTCTCTTTCTTTCGGTGCCGTTCATAAGCCGTCGCGCAAGAGTGGCCCGCAATAAAGGCGCTACTTCGCACGGCTCGGTGTCGTGAAATTCGTATCAAAAGCTACCGCTCTCCGAGGAGTTTGAGGAGATGGCGCTCGAGATCCACGGGAAGAATTCTTAACGCAAGCGAACTTTCCGCGGCACTGCGCTGCGATAACGTATCGGTTTTAATGTTATGGTCGTGTTTCGAATTTTCCGCTCGCTTCATTACAAAACTTTTTTCTGTTCACATCTCTCGCCGCACAATGTAAAATGCTGGCCGATGACGCCAGCGGCAGCAGCAGCAGGAACTCTCCCCGCCAGCCAGACGTGTCGCGTCGCTCGGGTTCGGGATCGGGTCCGAAAGGTCAGTCTCACCGTCGCCACAAAGAGGCGGGGGACCCCGGCGAACTTAAATGCGTAGCTTGTTTCGGTTCTGACTAATGATTACCGTCACACATCGCCATGCGGTGTCCTGCGGCGCGCCACACAGCAACACGCCAACACTGGGTGCGGCCCACGAAAGGACCCTTCCGTGTGCGTTTTTTCTTTGTGCCCGGCCTGGATTTCGGTTCGTGGACGCGACTCGATTCGGGCCGCGGCGCTCCCGTCCAAGCTCCAAAAAACCAACACCGGCACCGGTCACGCGGCCGGTCGGTGGTCGAAGTTCAAGGACACCGGTGGGGAGGGATCGACAGGAGAAAAATGGCGCCTGGACTCCGGGGGCTTCCGGGCGTTGGAAGGAGTGGCCCCCCCGCGGGCGTAGCTCAGCGGGCGCCGTTGCACATTAAACAAAGCACGGGCGAGAACGGCATCTTCGCCAGCACCGCCGGAATTGCCTCACAAAGAACGGCCCGTAGAGCAGCGAGAAAAAAAAGAAATATGCTGCTGGATCGGGCCTTAGGAGGGCCACGCGGACCGAAAACGATATAAAAATGTGATAAAAAGCCAAGCTCCGTTAAGGGAGGTCTTGAAATCATTCCTCTGGGGCACCACCGAGAAAAGCCGTTCCTTCTTTCCTCTTCCTGGGTGCATCGTACCATCCTTCATTGGTTTTATGCGGGGCCGATAAAAAAAAATGTGCCAAACGACAAATATTATCATTTTCTTTGTCTTGTTTGGTGTCTTTTTGAAGATCAAACTCTTGTCAACCTCTTACCGAACGTTGCACACGTAAACGTTCAATGTTTGGTGGATTGATCGATTTTGGTTTCCGAACGTCAATAAACCCAATTCGATTTGTAATACGAGTGGTTCAAGGCGTTTCGGAGAATTGCCGTACATGAATATTCCTTTTTAAAGTTACTTCTTTAAAGGCGAATGTTTTCTTGGTTCTAACCTTTAAGCGTGAAGCTTCAACCTTTAGCCACTTGGGGCCGCCCTTTAAACCGTACGAAGCCTTCGCTGTCGCAGACGCGACAAAAAGAAAATAGAATAATTTTTCGCCCATACAGAGGACATTTTGCATACTCCTTCAAAACCACCCTCATCATGTTGCGTGTGTCCAACAAGAGCCGACAGCGACCCCCACCCGCCCTCGAATGATAGAATCTTAACCCGACCCGAGCGATAAGACGCAAATCGGGATCGGCAGCAACAGCAACCGGCCTCAAATCGCGCGCCCCCGAATCGATCCCGATCTCGTCGTCGAACGCAACCTTGCGACGGAGCGCCAGACATGAAAGACACGGAAATTAACATAAATGCCCACGTCCTCGGACGGGGATTTCTTGGAAGCCACCGGGTGGCACCGGAGGCTTTCTGTGATGTTGTGAAGGACGCCGAGTCGCCGAGCCGCGTGCATATGTTGCCGTATACACGGACACGACGGATGTCGCTCATTCCGAGGGGGGCATCCATTCCGATAATCGCTTCAAAACGAGAGGCACGTGGAACCATTTCGGTGGAAAATCGAAAGGTCCTTCCGTGCGTGTAAGCCCGTGTATGTGTGATGGCGGAAATGAAAACCGGAGATAATCCTTACGAGGCTACACGCCCCAAAAGCCATTGCGAATCGTTCTGAGAAATGCATCCTCCTTGGGACCCGACTTACTTGGATGCGTGCCCTTTCGAGCGAATCGGCCCAACTCTCGGTCGTCTATGCCATTGCGTTGGTTACTGCAAGCACCAAATGACGCTATTCGGTTCGTTAAGCCGACGAATGGGTTACTCCTTAATGGAGCTCGGAGCCCGGGTTTTAGTGTTCGCACGAGCGCGCAACCTCAGTCTGCTAATTAATGCCGCTGCCGCGGTGTGGCGTTGTCGACAGTTTTTTCCACCCGAAATGTGACCACCACAAACAAGCAGAGAAAACATCAACCGCCCCCCGAAGCACACCGAAAGCTCCGAAATTTACATGCCGGGTCCTGGCCCGGCTCAAACCAAATTACACTTATTATTCCGAGATGTAATCCGACATCCACCTTCGCGGGCGCGCACGGGCCAGTAAATATTATTCCATCCATCCCTCCCAGAGCCGGCCGGGGGGAAAATCCCCCCAAAAGGGAAGCATTCATTTCCGGGAAACGACCAGCACCGAAGGTCAGAGGCGACAGCACTTTGGGTGGACCGAAAAAACACCCCAGCCCGTTCCATTACCGCGTCACCGTTGGAGCAAAGGTTGGTCCCAGCGTGGTCCTCTGTCTAAAGGGTCCCAAGACACCTCACCCAGCCCAGCACCCGGGGGAGGTAATGCTGAAATTTGTAATTAGGTTACGAGCAAAGGCGTCGGTTTTGAGAAGACGCGCAATTTACGCGCAAATGAATGATGAAAAATGAGCTCTCGTTGTCGTCGGCTGCGGCTGCCACAAGCGGGTTAAGACCGCGAGGGCCTCCTCTTCCAGGTGGCCCAGGTTTGATTGACGGCCACGATCCGGGTGCCGGGTGATAAAACCAACGGCGTCCCATAATCTCTCTTTCTCTCTCCCGTAGTGCTGTGGCGCCCATTAAGCGGTCGGGGATTACTCGTCTCAATTACTGCAAACTAATGGAAATCATTAGTAACGCACCGGTTGCACCGCACCGCTCTGGAGCCAACGCCGAGACCCGAAGTGGGCTCCAAAGCTTGATTGCTGCACTTTTCGGTGCCCTGCGAAGCGAAGGAAAACACACATTAAAGTCCGTACGGCCGTCGTTCTCCCGGCGACATGTTTATTACACTTTCGACTTCAGCACGGCCGGTGGGGAGAGATTAACAATCCGCCCAAAAAGTGTCACGAATAAAACCTTAGAACGACAATCGCGCACCGAAACAGGCCAAAAGTTCTCCTTCTCGCCGAACCCACATCTCCCGGTCCCGGTTTGGGACGCACCAGTCTTTGGCACTTCGGGCGTCTTTATTGTTACACTGCGCGGCTACCCGTGGTCCCACTTTGATTCGATTCCCATTCCCGCGGACGACGGTTGTTCGGTTTTATGACAGTGTTGCCGAAAATGGCCCAGTTTTCGGGGAGGTCCTCCTGACCCGAGGCGACCCTTTCGGGGGTGACATTTACTGACATGTTCTGTCCCGAGGACCCGAGGAGGAAAAGTTGCTGACTTCGGTCAGCAGAAATGATCTGCTAATTCGTTTCCACTTACACAGAGAGAGACGGCGGTGGATTGTTCAATATTGTTTTCAGTTTTGGCCGGTGGACCCTCAGAACACCGTCTTCTTGCCGGGGCCTGACAGGCGGCCAGACGAGATAATCGAAAAACAAACGGCCAACAATCCAAAGAAATGTCGAGCCCTTTTTAAGTGCAAAACGCGGGAGGATGGCTTGAGCTACAGCGCTTTCGAGTGGAGCCTTTTTCGTTTTGTCTTTTTTATTCACAATATTTTTATTGATTTTTCAATTTTTTTGTGATTAATTCAATTTTTTCCTTATTAAAGAATTTTTTGGACGGCTTTTTAAAGTCTTTCCCGTTTTCCAAAAAGGACTTTACCTTGACCAAAACACACAACCGTAGCAACAATCTGGGCTCGATACTCCGCAAAACCCGCATAATCGCAGTGGCATGGTCGGATTACCGACAAATTATACGCACGAAACCGGATGGATAGCACACTGGCCATTGTGCTCGGTAGTGTCGGTAAATTGGGCCATCATACGCACACCGGTCGGCACACACACACACACCGGATGGGGAGCAATTGTTCCCGAAAGCGATGCGATTATCATGCAAACGAGCGTTCGTGTTCATGTTCGTGCCGGCCAGCTGGCTTCCATCCGCACCGCGTCGGCACTATCTGCTGATAAGGGTCCTCATCGTCTAGTTTAATCATTTCCATCCACAGAGCCCGGCCTCCCGGTTGTCCCCGTCCACCGGTTATCCGGCCATATGCGGCATAAAATATGCATCCTACATGCTCTCTGCAGCACGCTCTGCAGCACTGCTGCACACTGCAGCCATCAATCTGGCGCTGGCAGCTCTGACCTCTTGCTCTCCTGTCTGATTCCTGTCCCCGGTGCCCGGTTCCAACTTTTTTTGTGTGGCGAAAAATGAATTTTCAAATTCAATTCCGATGGCATCCGAATCCGTAGGGCGTAGGGCCTTCCCTTTGGCCCGTCCCCACCGAATCCATCCGTCCTGTGACGTGTGTCTTCCGATCTCGGGCTTCTAAGCTCCGTTTGAATTCGCTCGGTTTCGAGCACCGGATAGGGATAGGGCACTGCGGCGCACGGCAAGTGGGCCCCGTCACAGATGTCACGTCGTCCACCTCTCTGAAGCACGTGAGTGGATCTGACATTCTGGCCGGTAGCCAGCTACCGAACAGTTGAAAAATCATCTTATAAAGACACCAGCAGCAACACAAAGCTGGCCAGCAGAGAGCGGATTCTACCACAGACTGGGCACTATAAGACGACCCCCTCCGGTTGTCCTGGCATGATGTACCTCGATCTCGATCCCGATAATGTTGATCATAATGTATCCAATTTATTACCCAACAAATCCCGCCTTCCGGCGAGAACACGGCCCTCGGTCGGCCGTAGTCAGCATTCAAATTCTTCAAATCCTGCTTCCGGCCACTGTTTCTGCGGTCGCCGCAAATCGTCCGAATACGGTGCCCGCCCCGCCTCCCGCCAAACTGTGTCCGTGAGTGGCGTAAGCAAGATTTAGCGATATTTTTCCACGTTGTTGGTTTGTGGCAGACGGGCACAAAAATGGAATGGAACCGCTGACTGGCGCTGTTGTCTCTGGGAAATGGACTGGAAATACGGAATCTTCATTAAAAATGCTCAAATATCATTTGGGAGGGTCAGGATTTTTGGCCCTCCGACCTAATAACGAGTAATGGGTGAATGCTTTTAAGGCACCCGGTGAAAGTGGCGATTTGTTTTCACTACCCCGCGGCCACGGCGGTGGGTTGCGCTTTTGTACGAAGCACCAGGCGACTCCATCGTCGAGCACCAGGCGCCTCCATCGGGAACATTTTTTAATTGCCGAATTGCCGAGTGGACGCTAATGAGCATTGGATTGTAATTAATTTAAGACTTACGAAGCAGCACGGAGCACTTCCGCAATTGAACCGAAAACCGTGTCGCACCGGGGTTGGTGGTTCCGGTTCTACTTATACTTCTGCACCGCGAAGAAAGCGAACGACACGAAGTTCAACATTTTGCTGCCTCAAGCGCGCTCTGTGGTCGCTGCCGTTACGGCACCCTTTTCTCCCTGACTGGCGACCAGAAACAAGTTTCAATTCCCGGCGCCCGGAATAACAACATTGACTTTGGTGCGCGGTTTCCGGTGCCTTCGTTTGGGCGGAATAAAACTTTTTTTCTTATCAAATAAACGAGGAACGAACGGGGCCGAGCGCAGCAAACAATACGGCAATGTTTTACGCTGTGCAGCACCGAACGCCATTGAGTTATCGAGCTCGAAAATCGCGGAAATCACCCGGCGCCCACCCGAAAGTATTGCGGACACGCGCGCTCTATTTAATGATGACCGGGAACTTCCCCCGGTGCGCGCGAAAATGTCTTGAGGAGGTTTCCTAAAGTTTTCATTTTCCATCGACGCCCATCGCCAATCAGGTGGCCGCCCTAGGTGTGGCCCAGTCAGCGACCCAGTATGAAAGAAACTGAGTTCGATGAAGATCCGTTTTCCCGCCGCATTTTCCGGAGATTAACATATTACCGGTTCTGGGTACTGGGTGGGAAGCGTGGCTTCTTTGTTCTCTGATACTAAAATCCGTGGTCCCTACACCGGACGGTGGTCGTTCACAATTAATTTAAATGAATAGTCAATTTCGTGGCGTGGCGTGGGCCACCAAAGACCGGGTCGCGGGCAGAGTAGATCAATAATACGGCAGCATTATCGATCGGCGTTTTACAATTGTGTGAACGTGTCACAACCGGAAAATGGGACCGGATAATAATAATCCAGTATCCGCCTAATCAAACCTTAACGTGTGGCCAGCGACTACTCCAACATTGACCGCAGCACTTCAATGCGCTTGAGGCAAACCACACACACGGTGTGTGAGCACCGAAAGCCTCGAGGGATTGATGACGCTTACGGTTTGTTTGCTTTGCACGTCTGCGGCTCGGTTCCAGCATCCAACCTTCTCCCGGGGGGGGGGGGGCTATATCAACTTCTACCAAAAACTGTGTAACGCTTCGCATTTTTTGCCCCAAACCATTTTGGTTTATTTGCTACCGGAAGTGCTAGTGCACAGTGTGCACGGGTGCGTGTCCTCGATGGAAGTCCCAACGGCACACAGCCTGTGCCGCCAGAGGCTCACGATTTCACTTCAAGCGTAAAACTCCCGAAATTCTCGCGCTCTCTGCGTCACCAAACCAAAAAACCCGTTGGGTGAACATGAAAGTGGCGAAAAAAAAGGTGTAGCTTGCCGTGTTGAACCGCCATCGTGGAATTGGCCGACGACGGCACGGTGAACGGCGCGGAATTAGAAACTGAGCGCAACCAGGCGGCAGCGTGGAGGGATTCTAACTGGAGCCCAGCGCTAACTTTGGGTTCTATTTTTAGAGCCAGCGCCCAACCTCGGTCGGTTTATTTCTACTCCCCGGAGACTATAAATAGCCCGACAGGAGTTTACTTCTTGCCTCTGCGTCTACCGGCGCGCCCCTGCGGTGAACGATGCGGAGCTTCAGTACTGACGGTGACGTCATGGAACCGAAAATTTTGATGAGCAATGTGCGATTCCGTTTCCATTATCGTCGAGCGAATAGCGTCATCCATGGTGTACAAGGACGTAGCCGAACGGTCGCAACTCAAGCATCTCCACCCCCATTCAGACGACTCAAGGGTCCAGTCAGTGTTTTATTTATCTGTTCATCAAACGAACACGGTTCGAGTTGGGCTCCAGCTTTTTAAATATTGTCCTTTTTCATAATCTAGTCATCGGAAACTGAGCGTGTTCGGTGTGGGGCTGAAAGGTAAAAGGGATTTGGATGGCTGGGGCCGGCCTACTATGCTTCATCCAAGCATCACAAAGGTCTAGAAAATTTACACGATCGCCCACTGTCACTTAATAGCTACTTGTCATTTGGTTAGCCTTACAGTTCGATTCAATCGCATGGAGAAACTTTAAACCATGTAATATAAAGCATGTGGGGCTATAATTAGATATATACAACTTTCCGTCTCTCAGTTAACGTGTGAACCTTAATAAAATAATAATTGGTCTGATAAAAAGTTTCAAGTATACCAGCAGCTGCTGCTATACAATTACTTGCCGACAACTGAACAACTCATTCCCAAAAACAACACACGCTTTTTCGCCTCGTTTCTTTTTTATCCGATGCTTTCGAAGGTTTAATTTGAGATTCGAAATTTTTTTAGCAGAGATTATACCAAATGGGTTTTTAATAAGTCCGCCTAGACCTACATATTCAATACTCTGGCGTTCTGGTCATTCGGTCAATATCGAATCGAATCTCACATTAAAAGTAATACGATTTGACTTACCACAACGATTTAGTTAGAATGTAACATATAAAATACAATTTATAACTAAATAAAAGCTAACATAAACTTATAAACATAAAATCTCAAAGCTATAAAAAGTTGTTGTATTATGATTGGGAAGCAAATTGTTCTCTGTTCATTGCGTTCCCTAGCCCGCTAGAATGTTTGTTGGGAAAACTAATTTTCGCTCGCTCCGTTAAGTACCGTCGAGTTCTCGTGCCATTTGGTGCATTGAACTGATGATGGCTTCCAGCATTCGCCACAATACGTCGCAAACATTCGAAACCGAGACCAACTTCTCCGTCTGCAGGGGTCGTCACCGCCAGAGGCCAAGGCGTGGTGATGGTGGTGAGAAGTCACCTTTGCAGAGTTGCACCATTCTATATTGTGTTTCCGGTGCCGGATATGCCACGTATGCCTTTTATGCGCCCGGTTCCCACGTCCCAGCGGCTGGTAATCAGTGCTCCTGTCAGTGCTGGTGCTACTGAAAGTCTTACTGGCGCAATCATTTATGCATTAAGAGTTGATGAGCCAGCACACTGATCGATCGTTTCGTTCTCTTCTTTCTCTTTTCTTCACAGAGTACGGGTAGAATATTATGTAAATGAAAACACATTCAAAGAAAGACTGCAACTATATTTTATAAAGAATCAAAGATCAAGTAAGTAGAGCCCGCCTATTATAATGTGTACTTCTTTTTCGGTTAGCTAAATGCCCGGCCTGATTTTCCGGCCAGGAAATGTCACACTTTTCGCCCACTTGGGCGGCCAACAATGTAACGAAACTCGAACCCGGTTCCATTGCTCAAAACTTGTGTAGCAGAACTGCGGGAAAAATTAATTAACAAACTGACGCGCTGCTGCTGCCCGCTTGGGGGCAACAATTGCGCCGCAGTCCCTTTAGGGCGAATTTTCAGTCATGTCGTCCACCGAGAACTTGTTCCTCCTCTGCACAGCACGGCCGGCAGTTTCGGAATATAGTTGTTCCCTCGGCGTTCTGAACGTGGTGGTGCCGGACATCCGGTAGCCGATCCCTTCCCGGGCGCTCTAAATAAATAATTCATTTCGGGGCACGTGGTTCGTGCCAGCGATTTTCGTGTATTCGTGTAATTTTCGTGTGGCTCACGGACACACAAAACAATCAATTAACGCGCGCCGCGCATAAGAATGTTGGAAGGAGTTGAACGGGTTGTGCGCCGGGCTGCGATTAATCAGTGCAACTTAATGATCCGGTTCCTCGGGTGCCTCGGTGTAGCCTGGGGGGCCGGGCATTTCCGGTGCACGTCAACACATACCGCAGGAGAGTAACAAGCTACCCGGTGAAGGTTACATTTTTGTAATAGTTTGGAATGTGCATTCCTTTAGACCGATCGATCGCCCGCGGAGCAACGATTTGGTTCCAAAAATAGCCCGATATATTAGTCCTGTCGTCCACTCTAATTGTATCGATCCTAGGCAAACCGACCGTTTCCGGCACCATTTCCTTTTTTTCTTTCGAAGTGATATATTTAAAAACAAACACGAAGAATTGATGAAGACTCTAACAAAATGTTCGTTTCTCCGATTTATCTTCCTTTGCGCACTTCAAGGTTTAAGGATACGTATCGCTAATTTATTCTTTAAGTTGCTCACCTGCGTTCTGTACATATTTCGGGTGGTGACGGATCTGAACCCAACGTTCGCGACGTGGTAAGTACGGGTTGGGGCCCACCAAACAATCGATATCCGCGTATAAAGCCCACCCTCTGGTCAGCTATTCCGATCGGGACACCGTTGATCGACAGACCACAAGGCAAACACGTCCAGAGAAAGAGTGAGAGAGAGAGACTGGTGATTTGGACATGTTGCCACCGGTAATGATTCCGGTGCGGTGATTTTAACACCCAACCTGAAGGCCCTGCCTCGGGCCACCCATGCATAAAACCACTTAATCCAATCATTTAAATTTCCAAACCACACCAGCGACCACGAACGCCACCGCCACAAGCAATGTTAATAATCGTCAACCTTCGGGAGTTCCCCGTGTCCCCGATAGGTGTCCCCCGTGCCGGTGGTTTCCAATGTCCAATTTAACCTCATTACGGAACCTAACTGTTTGTTGGTGTTTCACCCGAGCGAATATCCTTGCTTAATCCTTCCTGTGTGTAGCAACAATCCGGATCCGGGTGCCGGATTTTGGATCCTTTATTGGAATTTAAGTCCAACGTTGCAAGCTCCTCACCCAGGGCCACTATCGTACGTGGTAAAGCCTCCCCGAGGAGGTGTCCTTGGCCGCGCGCACACACTGGGCTGGGCAATCTCCCATAAATTATAGCTTACGCTGCTTTTCTGCTCGATTGGACCCGAAGCACTAACACTCCAGAAATAGACGGACCAAACTTCTGGATCGGTTCCGGAGCGGTCGCGCCTCGCTTCGCGATTTGATTGATTTCTGTCGGCCTGACACTTTCAAGCTGTCCCCAGGACCAAAGCCCAGCTATTGGCCGGAACAAGGATATTAAGTTTTCATGACAGCCTGTCAACGCGGGATCCGCTGGTGCGGGATCCCTTTCATGTCCCCCCATTTTGTATTCCACTTCAAATTACGTGAGAAACCCGCCCCGGTGTTCCAGGTGTGGACTCGGTGTTCGAGTTATCCTTGGTACCTCCTCTGGGTCGGGGAAGTCGGGGTAACTCACCTCTCGGCTCGACTCGCCCCAACCCCGGGAGCTTAGGGCGATCCGTTAGGACAACCGGCAACATCCTTCCGGCGCTTCCGAATCCACTTTAAGATTTACGGCAGGACATGAATACTTTTGCATAGCATTACGCCCAATTCGATTCACCGACCGTGGCGGTGACGACGACTCTTGGCACTGAGCCATCCAGTGGAAAATGAGGGTTTCATCGGCGGGGCCAGACATCAACTGTGGCTGTAGACGTCACGGACCGTCGGACCAGCAGCATCCCGGGCTAACAAAGAAGCCGCGCACCAACCAACGTCACGACACGAGAACAAAATTCAATTAATATGTACATGAATATTTTAACAAAGTTACTCGTGGAACCCGGGGGTCAGCCGGGGTGGGGTGGGCGAAGCGAGCAGCATGCATCCCACATATACTTCCCGACACACACACACACACGGAGGTGGACGGAGGCGAGATCGTTCGGTGAACTTTTGCCGAAAATTGTGCTCCAAACGACTCTCCAAACGTCGGGTCGGGAGGTGGCGTTAGACTCCTCGTCCAAGTCGTCCGCATTTCAAGCATCACCAGAGCAGTTGTGATTGGATACGATCATGCTGGATGCTGCTGTTGGGGTGCACGAATAACGGAAAACAATTGCGTCCTTCGGGCATCAACTTTGTCCAAACATCAGCCCGGACTCTCTCAGTCTTTCTCTCTCTCTCTCTCGCTCTGCCGGAAGCGTCTCGATTGATCAACTTTCGAACGATACCCTTAGAACCACCGGGTCAATGTGTGCGTGTGAGGTACCTCGATTTGATATAGTGTCTTCCGTCCGGGTCTCGTTCTCTTGCTCGCGACGACCTAAAGTTACGGCTGTAAGGTTGGCAACAAGACGGAGTTTCTGTGGTCGGCGACGCGAACCGAGGAAGCGTTCCAGGAGGACCCCATCATCAACTGGGACGCCATCCTGTGGGTGAACCGACCGAACGAGCTGTGGGCGGTGCAGCTGGTCCTGGCCCTCATATCGCTCACCGAAGCTCTCCTGATGGCGTACCTCGGCTACAAGGTGAGTTGTTCGGATCGGAGCACGCACGCTGCGAACGGTGTCCACTTTCATGGTTTCACCGGAAGAAGGGTTCGAGCCCCCTGGTGAGCCTGCTAACCTTAATCCGCGGAATACGGAATGAAACGTAATCCTCGATGCGGCTCGATATCTTCGCGCGCGCGATCCCTGCCCAAACATGGGCCCCTCGTATTTCTTATCCTTTCGTTGTTTATTATTTGTTCATCAATCTCCTTTCATGAAAATGAAAGTAACCTTTTTTGTTGAAAGATTCACCCGCGAACGGATCATCCAATTTAGGATGAGTTGGTTTTAGTTCTGCCTCCCAAAAAATATTGGAAAATTATATACGAAAACTCGCCAAAAGCTACCTTTAATCGGTTGAAGAAAAAAAATGGGAACTCAGACTAAGCTCAAAGATCGAATTTCCTTGGCAACAAACATAGCAACCCTCGTCGAAGTTTAACTCGTCTATCCCTAATCGTTGGCCACGTCCTACTTCAAAACAAAGGTTCCGCAAAACAAATAAGGAAACAATATCCCACATCCCGCAGTGATCGAAGAAAATCGATACACAATCGTTTAGATTATCGAGCCGCCCCGAAAAATATCTATCGCGCTCCGCATCGGTTTTTCGGACAGCTTCATCGTCGGACGCTCCTGTCTGCCAGCGTCTGTCTGTCAGCGTTAATCATCATCATCCATGTTACCCATTCACTCTCTATCTCACTCTCCCTCTCTCGCTTGCTGTCTCGTTTCAGGGCAATATATGGCAGCAAATTTTATCGTTTCATTTTATCCTGGAACTCGTTACAACGATCCCGTTCGCCGTGACGGTAAGCTATTGCTGTGGGCTGGCTCCTTGAAACATTAATGACCACACTGCCGAATTCCGTCCGTCCGTCTTGGGGTCGAGTGTGGGAAACGTCTTGTGGAAAGAATGCGCCACCGGGGCGTGGGAAAGTATCGTACTGACTGCCGGCGCGGCGTAATGTGTGTCGACGTGGACGCTAAGCAGACGCCGCGTCCCATGCCGCAAGACGACCGACGGCCAGCCTTCGATTCGATGGTGAGAATTAAGAATTAATGAAGTGATTTTTTCCTTTCCTTTTCTATGCCTGGATGTGCGTCTCCATTCCGCTCTCCAACATCAAACGTCTCAACTGTCAACACATCGACGGCGACGGTCCCCTCAAACCGTTCGGCGGGGAGGGCACAGATTTTATGGCCCCCGTTCAGGAACTTATTCATTCCGGTGTTCCTGAACTGCTGGCTGGCGAAGCGATCGCTCGAGAACATGTTTGTAAGTATCGTCCGTCCCGCTTTCAGTACCGCGACCACGCAGTGCTTCCATCATCCCGCGTTTGCTGACCATTGTCTTATCGCCCGCTCGTAAGACGTGCCCGGCCCTGCAGCCTGCGCCTCCTGCTTTTGATTATGGTTCATTCATTTTTATTTTATTATCATATCAAATTTTTACGACCGAGCTCGTTCGAGACGAACGCCACAGATTGAGCCATGCCCCGGAGCGATTGGTAGAAGTGCTTCGCGCGTTATGGCTCTCGCACCTCGAAACGGCTTCCTTTTCGGGCGGGCGAGAAGTAGTTGAGTGCGAAGATAGTGCCGAACCGCATCGGTTAGTTCCTCCGGTTAGTACATTGCAACGATGCGGTAGTTCTGCTTCCGCCAAGGGTTGGCCCTTTGAATGGACGACGCCAAGGGCATTCGAAGGCAGATACCGCAATGGCGGAGGTCCGCAATCATCACTGAGACGGCCCGCCGTTTGCCCGCCGGTTTTGCCGGTGCCCTTTGCGGGGTTCGTCGAGACGACAAAGTTACTTGTACTTCGGGGGCCGAGTCTAATCAAACCCGATTCACCCAAAAGTCAATTCGGACCTGGGTGAGGGGTGTAAGTTTACTGCTCCATGCGCGTGTGTGTTCGAGTTTTAACGACCTCACGGCGGGGGGCCTCCCGGAGGGCTCTCACTTCGGGCAGTTCCGGGTCGCGCGGATTATGATTTCGACATAAAACCATCACCAGATTTTACTGCCAAACCAATGACGACCCCCGTCTTACGAGTGGCCCATAATGGTCCAGCATCGTGAGTCCGCGCTCCCCGCGGGTGCCTAAAACTCTACTAATGTCTCTCCATCAACCATCGGCCGTGTTTGTTTGCTTTCTTCCAGAATGACCTTCACCGGGCGATGCAAAAGTCACAATCAGCCCTGTCACAACAGCTGACGATCCTGTCGGCGACCCTACTTTGTCTGGTGTTCACGAGGTAAGTGTCAGACGCGTCTCTAGTGACTTCCCGATCGATCCCAATCGAAACACTGTCAACGTGACACCGTTGAAACTGTTGCACCACGAAACCCCTTTCCAGTGGTACAATGCTTCCCGAGTCAAACCCCGCAAACCCGTAGAACCTAGTTGCAGGCCGCGTGTTGTAAATCGCGGACACACGACGGCCGAAGACACAACAACACGGTGGCACTGAAAAATCAATAATTAATGTGCCACAGGTTACTGGGTTTCCGATGGCCATCGTGTGGAACCGGAAACTGGAAACAGGACGCCCTTGCTTGGGAGGCGGAAACCGACATCATCGAACCGAGCTTTTAAATCGCGCCACCACCGCCACGACCCTTCCGACGACCGATCCAATTGCTTCCGGAGCACTGTAGGTCGCACCGTTCAACGTGAGCTGTGCCACGTCGGTTACTTTATTTAAATTTCCACTATTTATGCAAATGGCCGGGACGGGTCGGGCCAAGAACAGGCGCGTCTAGTAGGAATACGGAGTGACGGAAATGGCGCGCGCGGTCTCCCGCTCTCTGAATAATAATACGCCGAGACACATTCCGAGTAGTGCCAGTGCCCGGGACACAGTAGTATCATAAATATATAAAGCTACTTAATGTGCTCCCCGTTTAGTTGGACCGTCGCTCAGCGTCGTCGTCGTTAGTATTCCGTCGCTTCGATGTCCCTTTCTTCTGCCTGCTGACTGCGAAAACCTGGAGTCTCTGGTGTAATAATTTAATTTAAACAATCCATTTCCATCGCATCGGTCGAAGAACCTTTATGTCCGTGCCCGTGTCCGTGTCGATGTATGTGTGGAACCCATCTTCTGTAGTCGGTAGCCGAGACCGACTGTATGCTTTAATGAAACGTTCTTTCCCGGTACCGATTCCGATTCGGTTGTCGTTCCAATCGGGCGTAAATCGAGCTTTAGTTGGCCATTTTTCCTCGCTCCAGTTGGCACCGGTTGCTGGCTTCGTTGGCAACGCTCGCGCGGCTGTCAACGTGACAGTCACGAGTTCGATTCTCATTCTATGTATGCCAATCTTTATTTCTTCTTCCCTTTTCTCGTTCCAAGCCCCAAGAAGAGTCCTACAGAAGCACATGAAACTAAAGACCGAGGTTTTCTCTCTTTTTCTCCCGTCAACAACAGCGTCTGCGGGATACAACACTTTCAGCGGGCTGGCCACCGGCACCTGAACCTGTTCCAGAGCACCTACTACGTGGTGGTGACGTTCTCGACCGTCGGCTACGGGGACTTCGTGCCGGACATCTGGCCTTCGCAGCTGTTCATGGTCATCATGATATGCGTGGCACTGATCGTGCTTCCGACGCAGGTAACGTAGAGGGCGCGAGCGTAGAGCGCGGGGCAGGAACACATTTTAATGAGCACCATCAATCTCGTGTCTGCCACGCTGCTGCCGCTGACATTTGGCGTGCGGCCAATGAATTTTTGGCGGCCCCCTGGCAGCCGTGAAACCTTCCGTCCAATTGCGCCGCCTGTAGCCGTGTCCATTAGGCGAAGAGCGAACGCATTTTGTTCTGAAAGCTTTTCCAGTTCTCTAAACTGGCGGGAGACCGGCTCGAAATCGATGGCGAAATTAAAGGCGAGCCGAGCTTCCGTAGCCGCGTCCGCATGGGGATCGTCCATCAAGGGCTGGCAGGCGGACGGGCGATTATTATTCAGCAAAATCAAATAAAACTTAATTAGATAAAAGTCTACCAAATTGTTCCCCGATGCTACGGTGGCGCACAAAATGGATGGCCGTCCCGTCCCGCGGGCGGAATTAATGTATCGTTCGCCCTTTTTATTTTCGGTGGCCCCTCATTCTCGGTCTTTCTCTCGATTTCGGCACCTCCAGTTCGAGCAGCTGGCGTTCACGTGGATGGAACGGCAGAAGCTGGGCGGAAGTTACTCGTCGCATCGGGCCCAGAGCGAGAAGCACGTCGTCGTTTGCTCGACCACGCTGCACGCCGACACCATCATGGACTTCCTGAACGAGTTCTACGCCCATCCGCTGCTGCAGGACTACTACGTGGTGCTGCTCAGCCCGATGGAGCTCGACACCACCATGCGTATGATCCTCCAAGTGCCAATCTGGGC
Organism: Anopheles cruzii; assembly: GCF_943734635.1. Classification (NCBI taxonomy): domain Eukaryota; kingdom Metazoa; phylum Arthropoda; class Insecta; order Diptera; family Culicidae; genus Anopheles; species Anopheles cruzii. Next base: position 47,487,741 of record NC_069144.1, on the reverse strand, counting down.
CCAGCGCGTCATCTACATCCAGGTACATCCCGCCCCCTGGCGTCCTGTTGATTGTGGCGCCGAAGAACGTGCCGTGCCGACTTAATGGAACCTCGATCTCGATCACACTTTTATTCTCTGCCGGTTCTCCAGGGCTCCTGCCTCAAGGATGGCGACCTCGCCCGGGCACGCATGGCCGAGGCGGAAGCGTGCTTCATCCTGGCGGCCCGCAGCTACGCCGATAAAACGGCCGCCGACGAGCACGCGATCCTGCGCTCGTGGGCGGTCAAGGACTTTGCGCCCAACATTCCCCAGTATGTACAAATTTTCCGGTAAGTCCCCTGGGTCCTCCTCGGTCTGGTGGTGGCCCCCTTGGGAGAGCCTTTGGACTTTGGAACCTAACCTTTGGATCACCCCACCTTCCGTTGCAGGCCCGAGAACAAGCTGCACGTGAAGTTTGCCGAGCACGTCGTCTGTGAGGACGAGTTCAAATATGCACTGCTCGCCAACAACTGCACATGCCCGGGAGCGAGCACGCTCGTCACGCTGCTGCTGCACACGTCACGGGGACAGTAAGTATGGCACAGGGCGCCCGAGACTGTCCCGGAAGACACACCGGACACCGGAATTGTTTACTTAAATAACCGTTCGGCCATAGCCGAGTGTTTGAGGAGCCGAGTGTTGAGTTATGGTGCGAGTTCTCGCACTGCGTCGAACGCGTCTCCGCGGCAATCGATGGCTTGTCAAACACACGGCGGCCTCGGCGGTCTCGAGTGTGCTCGATGGCGGCGTGAATTTGGTCTAATTGGAAAAGTTGCCTCGCAAGATACGACGCCGTACGCCGCCGTAGGGCAATTAATGTCTGCACCGCGCGTCGTCGTCGTTTCGTCCATTGTCGTCTCCTGGAGGTTCGCAGAAGGAAACGTTTCACGTTGATTACTGCGGATCCGCAAACGTTTCGCGTGTTTTATTGTGTGTGCGCGCCGCGCGCGTCAAATGTGTCGCTTCCGGAAGCCACCGCCGCTGGCTTTTTCGGCAAAAGGGTTAAAAGAAAGACGCAGATCCGTGACACGTTCCCTTCGTCTTCGTCTACTCCGCAGGGAGGGCCAACAGTCGGCCGAGGAGTGGCACCGGCTGTACGGCAAGTGCTCCGGGAACGAGATCTACCACATCGTGCTCGGCGACAGCCGGTTCTTCGGGGAGTACGAGGGCAAAAGTTTCACCTACGCCAGCTTTCACTCGCACCGAAAGTAAGTCGCAATGAACCCGCCTCATCTGTTACTTCCGGCGCGCCCGTGTCTAATCCTTCCGTCCCATTCGCCGCGCAGGTACGGTGTGGCGCTGGTAGGTGTGCGGCCCGCGGAGCTGCCCGAGTTCTACGAGGAAACGATCCTGCTCAATCCGGGACCGCGCCATATCATGAAGAAGGACGACACCTGCTACTACATGAGCATCACCAAGGAGGAGAACTCGGCGTTCGTGGTGAACCAGAACCAAAACCAGAGCCCCGACCAGCCCCCGAAGGAAGGTAGGTGCAGATCCCCCCGGGCCGTCCGAGCGATCCCCGGTGGCCGCCAGGATATACCTCCCAGAGTGTGTATGGGGTGGAGCAGCCGACTTCCGCCAATCTGTGTACACACGCCGTTCCCTTTTTGTTGTCCCCATGATCGAGTCTGCCTATCTCCCTAGCTCTCTCTCTCTCTTCCTCTCTCTCTGTATCTCTTTCTGTTGATTCTAATATTCATCACGTGCCCGCTTCACGTCGCTTTCTGCCCGGATTGTCAATCTGTTTTAATGGCGGAAGTGCTTCTCTCGGTTGCGACTCCCGCGACTTCAGGTCTCGGGTGCCGGAACCGGAAAGGGCTGTTCATTTCCCCTGGTGTTTCCTGTTTTCAGTTTTGCTTGGTTGTCCAGCCTTCCCTGTCTCGCCCTGTCTCGCTCCCACAGCTTTGGTTGTCGCTGGCGCCGTGAACGGTGAACGTTTTGCATCTCTGTTAAGTGTGCTCTTTCGCTGGCTTTTTTGTGTTGCTCCTCTGTTTTATTTTCTTAACGATGATGATCTGTAGAGACTCCAGACGTGTGTTTCCAGGTGACATCCACCAGCTCATAGGTTTGAAGATGCGTTACTTTGCCACATTCACAATTAGCCTTAGGTCACACTACTGTGTTCAGAAAAATACCGGGACTATGTTTATAAATCAAGCAAATCTTTTTCTTCTAAATCCATGTCTCTCTTACCAACGCTGGGGATCGTTTTCGACCCCATTTTCGACTCTAAGCACTGTCCTCGGAGCAGTTTCTTGGGCGGTTCTTTTGGAGCCAAACGAGAAAAATATAAAATGCAGCCATATCCATTCAGTTAGGAACAGAATTTCAAAGGTACATTCTTCCTCTTTCAAACCCATCCAATTTCATGTAAATCGAATGACAGATTAAAAAGATATGGAAGAGGTTTTGTGTGGTATAAACGAAGTCAAGAAGAAACAAACAAACAAACAACTAAAAACGAAACAAAAGTCAAGAATAAAAACAATGCCGATCACTTTTGATAATTCTAAAGGTTTAACCGCCCAGAAATTTGTTGCTGAAGGTGAGACGGTCAACGGAAAATACTTTTTAGAAGTACTGACCTGAATCTACGATTTTGTTGTTACACGACAATGGACCTACTTATAAGACCGTCGCAGAGTTTTTAAACAAAAAAACAGTTTGTGTATTTGACGACCCTCGCGTATTCGTCTGATCTGTCACCATGTGACTATGTCTTATTCCCTATGCTCAAATTGGCCATAAAAGGATCTTTTTATGACGGCATTCTAGCGTTTCAAGTGGCTGTAACACGGCTACTAAACCTTCTGGCACATAAACGCTCATAACTTTCAAACTTTGTTATTAACTAATGGATAAGACGGGATTTTTTGAAACTTAATCTCGCTTTTTTAATTTTATACTGTGCCACGGGCTAAGCACAATTAATAACCTTAAAAATGTTGTAACATTTAAATGTTCCTTCTCAATCTCAACTCCGAACACTTAAAATGTCAAAACAATCCCGTTTGGTTGTCTACAAATGCACAAAGTGAAGATGTTTTGATGAATTCTTGCGTTGCTTCAAGAACTCAAACCAAAAGGCCCCGGTATTTTCCGAACACAGGACACGTTCGCTTTAGCCGCGTGTGCACGTTTGGGAACGATCCAAAGACCAGACCAAATCACAGATCCCTTCCAGAAGCCACCTTCGCGTTTGCGTTTTTATTTTTAGGTTCCACTTGCGAAACAATTGCCAAAAAAAGAACATTGAAAAGAAAAAAACATCTATCAATCAGCCAACGAACATTTCACGCTCCAACGGAGCTCTCTGTCGTTTTCTCATTCTGCCTGCCTGCCTGCCTGCCCTGTAACCCGCCATTTGCGCCAACCAGTAACCTCAAACAACAACAACAACATCAGTAACAACAACAACAACCACAACATCAACACCACCACCGGCGGCGGGGGCGGCCGCGGCGGGCCGCCCATGGCCCCAGTGCCTTCGGTCTGTGTGCGCGTGCCGCACAGTCCCAGTCTCAATTCGGTCAACTCCGACAGCCCCGGCTCTCTGCGCAGTTACTGCAGGCCCACGCCCGTAGTGAGGGACAGTAGTGACATTACGACACTGGCCGTGCGTGAGTGTGCCCTTCTCCACTGACCCCCATGCCCGCCCCCCCGCCTGTTTCCTTCCCGTCCGCCCTAGCTTCTCTACCCGGATGATGGTAGCCGAAAAGGGCTCCAAAAGGGGGCTAAAGTCGTAACCCTCCCAAATCTCAGTTGCGTTCGCTTGCCCTCTACTGCTCTTAGGTAGCTTGTATGTGTATTGTTTCCTCGATCTCCTCTACTATCACTAAAACCGTATCCGCTACTTTTGATGGACCTTCTGCTCTCTCTCTCTCTATCTCTCTTTGACGCATGTGTGGAAATTTCCTATATTTTGATCGTTTGACACACAGAAACCTTTCTCGCACTCTATCTCTTTCTCTCGCTCTCTCTGTCTTTTTCTCTCGGTGACCCACTTTACCGTTTCGTTGGGACCGTTACACCTGCCAGCCTCTATAGTTGACAAGCTCTGCCTCAAAGCTTAGCCTTAGTCCAATAGCTTCAGTTTTTCGGTTCTTTCTTCCTCGACGCCGGCGGGGACCTCAAAGGCACTCGAACGGACGCGCTTGCCCTCATTTTTCGAATGTACTATTTATAAATGGGGCTCTAGCAGAATGGGGTCCCTTCCGGGTGGCCTCATCAAAAACAAAGAACGGCGGCCAGTAGTGAACATTTCGTGACGTTTATTTTTATAATATTTTTATACAGACTTCAATCTACCACACACACACACACACACACGAACCTGACACGTTTCTGTTGCATGTACCGTAGCTTAGAGCCTGGTCGATGTGAAATCTGTCGATGTAGTTCGGCTCTCTGCGTCCATTGATTGCTCTGTGATTGTTAATGTTAAATTTAAATTCATTTATCATCACCATCACGCTTCATTCAACACCTGCTGCCGGGGTCCGTGTGTTTGAATGTTTGTTTATTGCACCATTTTGTTTTTGCGACCCACGGTAACTCTCGAGGGTCGCTTACTCTCTGTCGGAGGTCCGATCGGAGTTTGTTTTTTTCTGTTAATCAATTATTCATTTTCAATCACCTCGGCTTATCGTTTTGCATGAATACTTTTATGAAAGCTCGCCTCGGTCGGAGCGGAGTCGGAACCTACGTCACGACGCGACCCCGTGCAGGGTGCATGCGGGTGCTTTTATTTATCAATCAATTAATCCTCGCCCCGAGGGATTCAAATGAACGGCCAGATATTGATTTTTGTCACGGCCTTAAATTTGATCCCATTCCGGGACTTTCGAGATTCGAGTTCATTTGCTTGCTTCGGGCTTCCCTCGGACCTGTGTCTGTAACGGCATGTAGTAAGAGCCAGCTTTTCTCCAGTTTTGTCAGAGGAACTAATTCCCAAGGCACCCCCAAAACCATCACCGCCGTATCACGCGCGATCTGAGCTAACCGATGGTTCCTTGTGCTCCGCCCTTCTTCCATTGCAGCCGCCACGTACACGGAGAGTCTCGCGGCCGGTGCTGGAGGCGGTGGCACCAATTTGGCGGCCACGGCCCTCACCAGTGCCATCACGATCTCGGACTCGCGGCCCAGCCTGAAGGAGACTGCGGCGTCCGTTTCGATGGCGGGCCACATGGCGGGCGGGGCCACGACGACGACAACCGCCACAACGACCACGCAATCATCGCTCGGTCCGCCGGCCATCTCGTCAGCCAACCATCTCGAGATACCGAGCGGCAACAACCCGAACCTGCTCAGCCCGGACATACTCAACCAGCGACGAGGTTGGTGAACTCGATACGAGTCGCCTGTGCGTGTGTGTGTTTAGTAGTACTCTATAGTGAGTGTTGTTGTTTTCCTTGGCACAGGGAGTCGCCGACCGTCGATTCTGCCCGTGCCGGACATGTTCACGTCATCATCGTTCAGCATTTCCGGCGAGGACGGCATCGATGGTGAGGACAACGAGAGCGACGACGAGCTCGACGACGACGTGCCTTGGCGGTCCCCGTCCGAGAAGATTGCGTAAGTATCTGGAAGGCCGGTGAGCCGGTGAGTGCATCGTGAAGTGAAGGCACACCCAGCTTCCGGGCTGGGCCAGATCGGTGACATTTTCCCGCGGGGACAATGGGTGCGAAATGCTCACTTTGAATGGAAGGCCGGTCGGCTATTGAGGGGAGACGGAACCAATGGCTGGCGGAGGTGGACAAATTGCCAACCGCGAAACACACAACTGTCAGATGCAGCCAGTCGTCTGCCTCGTATTGAAGGATAATCTTCCGTCACATTGGCTCATAGGCGGCAGGAGAGATCCTATCTCCCGGGATAACCCGGAATCCCGGGGCCTATAAATAAAACCGGTCTCGGTGTCGGTTACACTCACATCAGGCCACTTGCTGACGTGCATCGCTCGCTCGCTCTCTCTCTCTCTCTCTCGTGCTCTCTGTCGCTCTCCGCTGTCGGGAACGGATTGGATTAGTTAATCGAGCCAAATGGTGATCGGTTTTAGTTTTCTCCAGGAAGTCCAATTAGGTTCGAGAGTGGGCACATCACACGGGGGCTCCTGCAGAACAACCGGAACGAAGCTGGACTTTTGTCAAACGTCTTTTGTCTGTCACTTAGTCAGTGGGGGGAACATGGCGGACGAAAGTGTGCGTCATAAAACCCGTCCCGCGATCCTCCGGTTACGATTACGAGGAGATTGGCTTCTTCCGGTGGTGCTGAATGAACGTGTGTTCGTCAGAATCTCGGTCAATCGGTGGTTGGCCGTGTCGATTCGCCTTGGTTCTATTTTAAACTCTCCGGGCCGCAAGTCGATGGAAAATACTTCCGCCCAAGAAAGGCAGTTAAAAAGCTTTGCTACTAGTTCCTTAATTGGCTCCCCTAGTCTTTCTATCAACTTACTTACTCCTTTTTTTCAATATAATGACACTCATTCGCCACGAACTCGCTACACACTATTTGGCTTTTCGCAAAATTGCAGTGTTTTATTTTTGCTACTCTTTTTGGTCTTTTCGTTTCTTTTTCCGAGGGGTTTGGAATCCCATCCCTCCCTATCGTGTTTCGAACTATCAAGTCAATATTTTATGTTAGTTTTAAGAAGACTTAGCCCATCAACACCAATACGGAGGCCACCTTGTAGTGTGCGCGATGGTGTAAATTGTCTTCCTGTTAAATGTAAGTGGCCGCCGTCCGGTTTCAGTTCACCTCCAGAGCAGCTAAGCCAATCCTGGAGCGAACTCTACACCCTTCTGATGTCGTGTTTATTTGTCTCTTCTTGTCGATGGAACTGTTTACTTTCGTTTCCGTATTTTTCCGTTTCCCACTGTTGTCCACTGTTGTTTTGATTTCATTTCTTAAGGTTTGGTCTCTTTTTTATCGTTTGTTTGTTTGTTCGTTCGTTTCTCCACTCAACTCGCTGTAACATTTCCTGAACCTTCCTTTTACTTCTCTCTATTTTTCCACATTTGGTCTGCACGTCTCTGCACGAATGAACCCACCACCGCTGCCACCACCACCACCACCACCACCGCCAAACATCACCCGGTTGGTTCTGTCCTTCCTAAAAACATAAAACAATACTTAAAAACCGCTCAACCAAACAACGAGCAAAATAATTCGTAACCACGTGAAATCTTATCGTCGCAAAAACAAAACACCAATTTCAACAAACCAAACTTTTGGCCGATAAACAAACATTTCGATGGTTTCCGTGGTTCAATGTAATCAAAACAACTGCCTCCGCGTCCTTTGTGTGTCCCCACAAATGCACGAAATGCACACATACACACACACGCTCCCGTGTACCGCACACCCACACATTTTATGTCCAAACACACACACACTCTAGCGCCGGAAGTGCAGACCTTTCTCTGCTGCAAACGGTTTCGCTCGTTCTGAGCTCATCCGGCGAATCCAAATGTTGTAGTTCGACATCCGAATCCAAAGACTCGACTCATACACCCCCTGCATGGCATACTGATTGTTCGCGGTAAGTGTTTTCTTCCTCACTTCTTTTCTTCTTCTTCTTCTTCTGCTTCTATCGTTGCCATTTTGCTTCTCACATTTTCGCCATTCATTGCCATTCGCTTGACATCCGCAGCTTCATCCGTTGTACCGTTTTGTTCAGTTGTGTTTGCTCATGTCACGTTCACTTATGTTGAGTTGTTATGTTACGTTTTACGTTGCCATGCTGTCGTATGCCTGCTGCGTTGCTGCTACCGTATGTAACGCACTTTTGCTCTGTGCTTTTGACTGCATTTGAAAGTGTGTCTGGACAGAGACTTTTCAGTGAGCTGAATAATCTTTGCCTGTGCGTTATTCGGCTTTCCATTTCGGCGTGCAATTTTATAATAAATTTCTAAACTCAAAGTGCTTCCGTGCAGGAGTTTATTGTTTACCCCGGTTACTGATGCGTAGAAGTATAACCCAGGACAAAGACCCGGAGCGCGTTGCCGCTCATCTGTAAGCGTGGGAAAACCTCCGTTACTGACCACCGCACACATCGCAGCTGTAATCCTCTAGGATACCGCGTTTCGGGCAGCAACGTTCCGTAAATCTTCCGCTGTGCCACTTCGTTCGCACCGACCCAGGGCAGGCTAATGCAATAAATCAGTAGGCGAATGGAGGCGCATGGTGTACCGTCTTAAGCTGTTTGGGGTGCTTGAGAGAGTCCCTCGTCGTCGTCGTCATCGGCGGTGGTCGAGCGGGTGACACACAGCACCCACTCCATCGGGTGGGCTAAACGATCCGGAAACGGAAATGCAACCCAGTGTTCGCTGGCGTGCGGTGAATCGGTACAGATCGGATAACGACGTCGACCGGTGCGGGTGCGGATGCGGCTTGCGGCGGAGCCCATTCGTAGGATATCGACTGTCTAATGCTCGGTCGAGTGTGCACCGCCCCGCAGGAAGTGACGGAGATATCGCTCGAGATTCTAATGTGTCCGTCCCCGGGCCTGGGTGGATTAATATGCAAACCATTAGGGATATTGAATTCGATCGATCGTTTCGGACGGTGAGATTGTTTCTCTTCCCTCACGTTGTACCTAAACTGGTTCTGCAGGTCGTGTGTGTTGTTTGTGATGAACGTTGAGCCTTTTCACTCGGCAGCTCCGCTCCGAGTAATGACCCCGGATGCGCTCCGCTCCCGGGGGCTGGGCAGAAAGTGGCCCCGTCATGGCACTAATGGTGGCGAACGCGAAACACGATAGAATGTTATCGTGCATCGCGTAAAAACAATCACGCGGAGCGGAGCGAACAAAAAACCTTTCATTTTCGCTGGCGCAGGTGAAAATGGGTTCAGTTGTAGTAATCTGTTCGCCTGCAGCGTGATGGTGCACTTCCATTTAATTGCACTATTGCGCGTTCCCCTGGGGTTTTATGAGGAGCTCCCTTTCGGACGTGTGTTATTAATTTCGCTAGCATTTTCCAGCATGTGTTCTATTTGCTTTTTACTCATACGTCTTCATGTATCGATAAGTTCAACTTATCCCAATAAAACAATGCTGATCGGTTTCAGTTTATACGCTCGGGTTCGGGAGATGCACTAGCTAGCTGTCAACTAATGACAAGACTTAAGGCGGCACAGAATGTAAACAATCGCGCTAAATCTTTTGAATCGATCGTTTCTCGCTCAGCAACCCGCGTGTGCGCCGTTTAGTGCTCAGTAATTCTGCCTGTAGAGTTGATTACATTTACATTATGACTGTGTGTGTGTATGTGTGTATGTGTTTTGTTGACGCCAATGCGCATCCGCAGCGGAGCTCCAGGCATTAATCGTAGTAATCGTTTCTGGTACGAGCGTACAGTAGTAGCCCGCTAACCTTACAAATCTCGCCGCTTGCCGCCGGTTGGCTCGTTTCCGTTTTACTCTACTAGCTCCTAGTTACGTTGTAAGTGTCAGCGCCGCCTGTGTTGTTGCTTCCTGTTTCATTCGTTTCGAGAGCCAGAGCCTGCCAAATCTCGAGCGATTGGTCTGTGGATTGGTTCCGACGCCCGGTCGGGTGATAGAAATTTTTTCATTCCCTGCCATCGAAACGTCTCGAAAGTGCGATCACGCGTCAGTGGCGTCATGTGACACCCATTCTCAAATCCCTGGCCGCGATGTGTCCGTAAAACAACCCGATTTTCGATACCGTTTCCGATTGTCCCCGTTGCAGGATCGTGAAAGGCTTCCCACCCGTCTCCCCGTTCATCGGTGTCAGTCCCACGCTCTGTTTCCTGCTGAAGGAGAAAAAGCCACTGTGTTGCTTACAACTTGCTCAAGTACGTGTGTCCACCGATTGGCGCAAACCGGTGACGGCGTGACCCTAACAGTTAGTTCCGCCTTTTTGCCGCAGGTCTGTGAACACTGTAGTTATAGGAACGCGAAGGAGTACCAATGGCAGAACAAGACCATCATCTTGGCCGCCGACTACGCGTCGAACGGAATCTACAATTTTATCATCCCGCTGCGGGCTCACTTCCGATCGAAAACATCGCTCAATCCGATCATCCTGCTGCTGGAACGAAGACCTGACATTGCCTTTCTGGACGCAATATCCTACTTCCCACTGGTAAGTAGCGACGCGAACGCAACGGGCACGCCATCGGCTTATTTTTCTTCCCATTTTTGGCGGGTTGCTCTCTGCAGGTTTACTGGATGCTAGGGTCAATCGACTGCCTCGATGATCTGCTACGCGCCGGAATAACGCTGGCCGAAAACGTGGTCGTCGTTAACAAGGAACTGTCGAACTCGGCCGAAGAGGACACTCTGGCCGACTGCAACACCATAGTGGCCGTGCAGACCATGTTCAAGTAAGCACCAATACCGCCGCTTCACGCCGCTCCAATGAGCCGATCTTACGTTGTGCCGTTCTAGGTTTTTCCCTAGCATCCGCAGCATCACCGAGCTGTCGCAGAGCTCCAACATGAGGTTTATGCAGTTCCGAGCGCACGATAAATACGCACTGCACCTGAGCAAAATGGAGAAGGTACTTATCGGACTCTCGACCGCTCCGCTGCAGGACAACACTCACGTTTTATCCTCTCCATCTGAGCAGCGGGAGAAAGAGCGTGGCTCACACATATCATACATGTTTCGTCTACCGTTTGCCGCGGGGAATGTGTTCAGTGCCTCGATGCTGGACACGCTGCTCTATCAGGCGTTCGTGAAGGATTATGTGATTACCTTCGTTCGGTTGCTGCTCGGCATCGATCAGGCACCGGGAAGCGGTTTTCTCACGTCGGTAAGTTTCGCTCGCCGTCGACGGTAAGCTGCTAAGGAGCTCATTCGGATGGTGCGGCGGCATGGCGGCGATGGGGGAACACACTCCGACAACCTTCCACTTCGAGTCGCACAGCTCAAACTCAATTACACCACCGGCGTGGACATCAAACGGCGGGCTGGCGTTCCGTTCAAATGCTAGGCTAATTTAATGATAAAACTTTCACCCAACGATTCGATCTCGTGACCTTTGTCCCCGTCTTCTTGCGTATGCTGGTTGCATTTTTAATGTCCCTTATCCGGCCGACAATCCCGCGTGTGACTACACCATTTCCCGACACTCATCCACGTCGCGTCCAACAGTTCGGTCGTTCGGGTTGTTCGGGTCGAAGGCAATCACTTTATTCCGTTTTTTTTGTAGATTGGCGATCGGACACCATCAAAGCATTGCTTCCTCCATTCCATCGCCGTAAATGAAGCTCTCAGTTTACAGCTAATGTCGAACGCACGCACGCGTGGGTACAAGTTTTAATATGATGCCTTTCTGCCTTTTTGTGGTCCGCTTTGGTGCTCTTCCGGCTCGTTGGTACCCGCAGATGAAAATCACCAAGGACGACATGTGGATCCGTACGTACGGCCGGCTGTACCAGAAGCTGTGCTCCACGACCTGCGAAATTCCGATCGGTATCTATCGCACCCAGGACACGTCCAGTGCGGACGCATCACATGTGAGTAGTTCGCCAGTCGCCGAAAAATGGCGTCCGTTTGGATCTTTCGGGATTAAACATTGTGTGCGGTTGCGACCATCGGTGAGTCCAATTTTAAATCAGCAAACAGCAAAAGCTTTAAATAGCAAACAAACAAACAAACAAACAAACAATCAAACAAACCAATCAAAAACAAACAACCTCAGATGTTCCTCAATTAATGTTGCCACTGACCACTTTGGGTTCGCTTCGGTTTATCATTGGTCTTTGGTTTGTTTGTGTTTCCATCCATTTTCCATCCACCGCTCGTTGTTTGTTGATTTCCGTTTTTTTATTTTGTTTTTCGCTAACCATTAACCACCATGCTTTAGAGCTCGAAGCTCGTTTAGTTTACGTACCGAATGGAAGGTTCCCGGTCATTTTATTTGGTTTTGGAGTCTTTCTTTCGGCCCAGCCTTCCCGCTGCTACTTAAACTGTCCCCTGTCTGTCTCTGTCCCCCAATTTCTACTCAGCTCTTCTGTCTCTGTCTGTTTCTTCTCTTCTATTTCTTCGTACCTTCGACCACAATCTGGTTTCCTTTCGGGGAGCCTCTTTTTATTATTTGGAACCTCAATCTCCAGTAGCTTCGTGATGCTCTCGAACTGATCCTCTAGATAGAACGGAATAGCAAGCCTAAAGGCTAAAGAAAACGTTTCTTAAAGTATAGTACAATCTAGACAATCAAACTCAGGGGTAGAATCTTGTCTTAAACATGCAGTAGCACCTTTTCCCTAGGAAGGCGACTCGAATCCGTTGCTGTCTCAACCGTCTCGATCCCGTGTCGGAATGTCGGAACTGGACCACCGAAAGCAAACCACTACTATATTCTTGTGTATTTTTCTCTTTCTTTGCATTCTTTTCTTGTGCTCCGCTTTTGGTTATTATCGAATCGAAATTCGGTGATTGGCCCACTCTGTAGCGAAGACTTTGCCACGCAAGCAACGCCACACAGCCGACGAAAGTTAGTAGAACAACGAGTTGGCTTTCTGTTTTCTCTTTGTTTTTGGCTCAATATTTACTCACTTTAACTCGTTTTTCTTGGCTCATGTCGCCAGTTTTGTCTGTTCACCTGTTTGCCCTTTTTGGAAACTATCGATTGCGTTACGGTTGGGCTGGTGCCACTTCCTCCGAAGGGCCAGTTTGATATTTCTATCTCTCTATCTCGTTCTGTCTTTGCCTCTGTTTGAAAAGAAAGTATTTTTCTCTCATAGCCTATCGCTATAAGCTTTTGTAGATCTGTCGACGTGTCCATTCGTCTTCTCTAGTATTTTGAAACATTCCATTACCACCAGTTCGGATCGTCCGCCGCTGATTGTCTTTTCTTACTCTTTCTCTTACTCTTTTACATACTAACTTTTGCTACTAACTTTCTTCCCATCCTGTCTTTGTCCTGTCTTGCTTAACCGAGTTCTCTTGGCCCCCTCTCGTACATTCATTGTTTTAGTAGTTTGCACAACCGTTTGCTATCGTTTTCCCGTTTCTTTTCCTATCTATAATCGCGCATGAGCGCACTTTTCTACTTCCTCCTCTCTCTTTCTCTTTCTCTGTTTTCGCCTATTTGATGCCTTTTGGTTTTTGCATCCTCTCTAGTCGCAGAAAAAGCCCTAATTTCCCTATCACCTAACTAACTAATCGCCTATTACTAACAAACTGTAGCAATCTAAATAATGTCTAAACGTAAAGAAATGCGCTATAGAAAGCAGAATCGAAAAAGAAATGTTAACCGAAAGCTGGACGAATTATTTGATCGCACACGCACACAGTGAGTTGTACCTTTTGTTGATATTTTCACTACTACTGCTACTCCTACCTAACAATCTGTAATCTGTACCCCGAAAAACGTCCTTCCAAAAGTTGAGCTAACTGTTCACAAAATTCTAAATAGTTTACAGTGACCACACCCCTCCGAAGTAGAGTTTCCTATGTTGTGTGTGTGAACACTTGTCTTGAAACTGGGAGCTTAGCTAAATGGCGAGTGATTTGGTTCCTGTTTTTGGATGAGTTCCTATTACTTGTTGTTAGCCCGTTTTTAGTGTGTAGGACGCGTTACGTTACAATAACAAAAGCATTGTGTCGATCGTGTGATGATTGAACAGTTTCGTAGTAGATCCACACGAGCAGGAGGTTCGTGGTAGTAGAGCCCTGAAGAGCTCTGTTGCATGCACGCTGTGGAAGCGTCCCCCGGTTTTAGTAGGAATAGTGTATCCTTAGCGTCGTAGTAGAACTTTCTATTTGCTAATGCGTTTTCTAGTGATAGGTACGGAGGGTTTTCAAGGCCCAGGCCTGGGCCATCGTTAACGGTCCATCTAGTGAAGTCTTTCATTTATCGGTAGCGTAGCTTAGCGCAGCACGTCCGTCGTAGAAACTCCTCATCAACGATCACCCCGAAGAGCTTTGCTTTCATAGACAAAATTGTTGGCAAAATTTAATCAACATTTATCTCTTCGACCATTGCTTCACTTTACTTAAGTATCACCACCAGCTGTTTGTGTTTTAATCCTCCGTTCGTAACCGAACCGTAGGTGACCCCCCGGGGTTTTCCGTCTTCACCTCTAACTGTGCCAAAAATTATGTGTCTATCCCCCCCCGTCCGGTGTGTCAGAGACTGTCTCGTCGATTGAGCCGTACGAGAATGATCCATGATCTGTGTCGTAGCCTGCGTGTCCTGTCTCGCGACCAAGCGCGAAACCGTATCGTAACACGTACTTTAACTTGTGTTGCGAACGAGTAAACTAGTTTTCTGTTTCACCACACATTTAAATTCACCACCCCCCGGGACACATCAAGAACGGGCAAATGTGTTACGTGTTTCGTGTTTACTAAATTCTTGTGTTCCATCACCGCCACTACTCACTATCTGTTTGTGTTTTCACTCTCTTTCTCTCTCTCTCTTCTCTCTTTTACCATTCCGTTTCGTTTGTGTGAACGTTGCGACTTACGTTGTTTTGACTAACTTTTTCTCATTCGATTCGACCATCTTACCATCTTACAAACACCTCGATACACGCGGCCACTCTGTCTCGCTCGCTCGCTCTACTGCTCGCTTGTGCCAATATCTCGCGCATGTGTTGTCATGAAAACGCCGCGCATTTAGTACGAGGAGGAAGTGGTTACGACCACCGCCACCGCTAGCAGCACCTCGGCCAGCGGCGCACCGATCAAGGGCGTCGCGGAAGCGAACCTCCGGGGTGTTACCTATCGTCCACCGCCGGCGACGGTTCGCAAGTCGTCGTCCTGTCTGGGTGGATGCACCGCCCGTAAAGGATCGAGCGTAAGTTCACGTCACTCTGTTCACTCTGTCACTGTCTGTCTTCCCCAACTCTGTCTTCCCCCGCCACACCGTTTTCTTTTCGGTTCCAGAATCAGCTTTCGGTTGTCAGTACACTTTTCGTTCCAACCACTAAGTTCACTTTCCTTTATCGGCTTTAGTTTATCGGTTCGATATTCGTCTCCAACAACAAACAATTGGCTGCCAGATAGATCACACCTCTATTTTGTGTTCACCACCCTTTCCGTTCCGTCACAAATGTCTGTGTGTGTGTGTGTTTGTGCACTGATTCTAGTGCAAAAAGCTCTCACCGATCTCAGTCCCAGTGTCAGTAGTCTCCTCACAAACCGGAAAGCCACACCTGATATCAGCACCAACCAACCAATCAATCAAATGTACGATCACTTGCTCGTGTTTGCCGTGTTCTTCCTTCCGACACGTTTATCTTTCACTGACCACTACCCCACTAGTGTGTAAGTCTCTTTCACGTGAGAACGCACAATACGCAGCCTACACTCCACCCCATTCACGATAGATTCATCCACCGGAAGGCAACTAAAAGATCTACCCCAAGCTGCTGCCTCATACACGCTCGTGGAAGTGTTGAAGTCTTTCGTTTTCATGTTCTGCCCAGTATCTTGGCTAAAATCCCTAGCTAGAAACCCCTGTTAACGAATTGCGTGTGTGTGGAGTTGTTGCAAACAGTATTTAATGCGTACTCACTGAAACTTTCCTGAAGCTGTAATTGACTGACTTTTGGCCGCTGGTGCCGTTTCGAGTAGCGGAGTGTTTAACGTTGCGTTGCAAGAAATGTTTGCGTAGAATAAGTGAAATTGTTTAGCAGAGGAAGAAAATTATTGGCTCCCCCCTTATTACTTATTTACCTATCGTCGATAGCATGTTGTGAAGGGGTGCCCTGAGCCCCAGCAAGCCTTCGCGCAAACTGTTTTCACTTTTAAATCCCTTTCTCGAACCCGTATCTAACGATGCATCCTGTGTGCGCCGCCGCGGTGGTAAGTATGTAACACTCTGTACGGATGTTGTGTTTGCCCCGAAGGAACGAAGGAACGCACCCGAGCCACGGTTGTGGGGCCGACTGCAAGCTTGAGAAGTGTGAACCCCGCTACCCCTGGGGTCGGTAGCGTTACAAGAAGCATGCGTTTCTAGTGCGTAACAGTGTGGGTCCCGAAAAGGATAGTTGAGCCGAAAGGAGTGGTCTACAAACAATTCACTGGTAGGGTGGATCCATCTAGTGTTTGGATTCCGAAGCACGGATGCTCAAAATATCTTTTGTGGCTCTCGCTGTATGGTACGTAACACCGTCCCGTTGAAAGCGAATGTCGTCCAAGTTTTCAGCTTCAATTTCGCCGAAGAACCAGTCAGCCAAAACGGGGCGGATAATGCCACCAGACCAAAATCCGTACCAAACAGTCACTCGTTGTGGGTGCATTGGCTTCTCTTGCACGGCGTGTTTCGCAAATGGCAAAGTTTTTACTCAATTTTTACAATTTCCAGAAGTTGAAGTTTGATGTTTTAAAAGTCAACCAATCGGTTGTTCAAAATCCAAACCCTAGATGGACTATACTGTACCAACCCATCGACTCCTAGCTGTTAGCTTAACCACTCACCAACCCACCTAATATTGGTTGGCAGCGATCGAGAGTTCAAATTAGGATGATTTGCGCCCAGTTTTTCTTTAGACTCGATTAGCGGTTCAATTTTTTTGTTACTTACTGTGTTTGCATTGTTTCGAAAATGGCTTCAATTTGTCTGTTGTTCAGCCCATCAATCAGAGTAACCTTTACGTAGTCGTGCGTTGAGTTGTCGAGTTATTAATTTTAGAAAATCGCGGCCAGTCGCGCTCGTGTTTACAGTAGCTTGTTGTGCATGCACATTTCCCTAGCCAGATATCCCCGATCAAGTGCTTCACATCTAAATATGCCGAGCATACAAGGTGCTTCGAAAACGCCGTTGCCATGGCACCACGGTTTACACTGTCAACTATTGCGTCGTCACAAAGAAGGTTCCTACGTCAACTTTTTCTTCGTTCGAGTAACACTTTGAATGCAACCACCGCCATCTTGTAAATTGCCCCTCTTGCTGCCTATGCGAACTGCACCGAGCCCCAGCTACTTCACATGGCCCAAAAAAATGGTGAACCGCACCACCAACAACTGCACACCAATCTGTGTTTGTCCATGATCATCTCACGTTCCCTATCACCCAGAGTTTTTGAACAGCCTGAACATCTGCACCGCGCGCAATCCGGAACTGGTCACTAAGTCGGCACAACATCTGCGCATACTCCATTCGATTTGTGTTGTTCACCTATACGTGTGTGTTTTTGCGTGCTTTTGTGTGTGTTTCGTTAATTTTGCTGCTGCTGCTGCCGCTTTTGGGCATTTGTTTTTTGTGATGCTGCTGCTGCTGCTACTGCTGCTCTATTGTTTTTCGCCGGAAGCACGTTGTTTGTGTGGTGCTGGCGGCCAATCACCACCACCACCAACAAGCCAGTCAGCTAGCCAGCCAGCCTGGTGGTGTCACGCTAATCCAAAGGGCGGTGGACAGAGGACACAAACAAAAGCGGTTCTGACGGCAACAACGCTCTCTAATTCCGTTCCGTTCTTCCGTTTCCGTTTTCTTCTTTTCCCGCTTGTGTGTGTGAACAACGATCGCGTGCCCGCTATCCGCTCCGCTCTGCCTCCTGCGTGTTTGCCCCTGTCTCTGTATCTGTCCCGGGCCGCCCATCATCCGAATGACGCCAAAACAAACCAGTATTCGATAAATATGGCCGACGAAGCGCGGGATAATCATGTGCAGCAAATCGAACGGGCCGAGATCGCCAATCTGGTGCGCAGCCGAATGGAGTCGCTCAACCTGCCCAGCATCGACTATGACGATGTGAGCGAAAAGCGCAACCACCTCTCGTACGTCATCATCAATCCGTCGTGCGATCTGAAGCTCGAAGAAGGTGACATTATGTAGGTAGCAGGCACACGGTCCAGCGTGTCCGATATCCGGTGACCGATCCTTTCTGCTCGTTCCCTTCCCGCAGCTACCTGGTACGACCGTCACCGTTCTCGGCCCAGAAAACGTTCGAACGGCACAACTCGCGGCGCAAGTCCAACATATCATTCTGCTCCAACATCAACCTGGCGGCGGCGGCGGCGGCGGCCGGCTCCCGGCGGGGCTCTGGCATCGGCCTGAACACCATCGGTGGACCGCAGGCGATGTCAGGTTACGTAACGCCCCGGCCGCCCCCGCTCGTCACAACAAAATCGAATTCTCTATCTCTTCCAGATAGTCCTAATGCAATGGGACAGATGCGGGGAAGGAGCAACTCCTTGAGGGTACCGTCCGCCCCACCGGCAAAGGAGTTCCCACAATACTCACCTTCCGTACCTTCATTTCTGTTCCATTTCCGGTACCGTTTCCACCGCGGTCCGACAGATCGACAGCGACATTCTGCTGCGGCGCTCCAACTCACTGCGGCAGGGACTACCGCACATCGGAGCGGCCGGCGGACGACGAAAATCATCACTAGAGGAGATCGGCATCAGCCACTTTGCCACGCTGATGCAGGCAACGAACCACACGAACCCGATCAAGATTGCACTGAACGGCAGCATCGGACTGGAGGTGCGGGTACTAACCAAGCTGAACCACCTTTTGCCCCCCCGGGGTGCCTTCCACTAACACCTATCGCCCACCGTAGGTAACGCCACCGGAGGAACCACTACCGATCATCGGGGTACCGTGCATGGGCGGAGGCATCAACCCGTCCGGGCTCGGTGGCCCCGGCTCGGTGCTCGGCGGATCGACACTCGGTGGCTCCACGCTCGGCCTAAGCAACGCGATGGAGTCCTGCGGCAACAACAGCGCCTCGACGCCCAACATCCAGCTACAAAACGACTCCCCGTCGGGCTCGGCGTCGCAACAGCAACAACAGCAGCAGCAGCAGCAACCGCATCACCTGCACGGAACGATAGTATGATATAACTTAATGTGGGGCCGCAGGCTCCGCTCAGCCGTGCGCAACAACAAGTGGATATAGAGCCAGCCCAACACCCGTTGTAGTCGTGGCCGGTACTAACAGGGAGCAGCAGAGCTCCCCTTGGTAGACAGTAGAGCCTTGACAGGAGGCAGCAGCCTCTGGCAACAGTGTCCGACAAACCAAACCCATGCGAACCATGCACAGCTTTGAATGCTCTCTGTAACGGGGCTCAACTATAACGGGGACCGGGACCGGGTGACGGCGCCACAAGACATTACAGCTGGATAAAAAACGTGGACCGAAGCGACGCTAGAAGCGGCGCACAGAGAAGCGGGGACTAAACTTTTGTACTTAGGGCGCGGCTACTCCGCGGCGCGTGCGTAGGTAGAAGAGCCCCATCGGTTTTTTTTATAAGCACTTCTCGCCTCCGAAGGATGGTCCTTCGGCTTTAAGTTTGTACATACAAAGCCCGAGCGCGGAAACAAACGTCAACAAAATTAACAGATGGGCAGGTGGCGGCACGGTGGATCCAACGCTGAGCGGAGGACGACCTCGGTGCGCCACCCGGAAGCGGTGGGTTAACGGGGAACGAGAGGATACCATATCGTGCGAGGAAGCGTTAGCATTAGCTTGATGTGTCATCTGACGCTGTCGCCATCTTTCATTCTCTTTCATTCGGGCCGGCTCTCAGTAGCCATTTGCCAGTAGCCTAGCTCAGTATTAGCTCTAAAAACCACTAGCAAATTAAGCCTTGGAGGGTTCATAACTCCAGTTCAGCGGTCCAAAAAGGTTCAGCGGGAGGCAGGAGGCAAGGCACACATAGCGACAGGGAGATAGAGAGAGAACCATACTCGCGTAGGCAGTCTCTTATGCGTTAAGCTTAGTCCCCAACACTGTACATATAATGTACGAACCGCCTAGTACTAACAACAGCCAATCTCAGCAACCAACGGTTTTGACTATGACACGAAAATGAAGCATCGAATTGTATCGGTTTTTTTTTTACCAAGAACGTTGTTTTGCGTTACGCGCGCCTCGAATATTTTCAGACCCGTAGGAGCTCTCAGTTCGAAAGTGGGCCCGTGGTAAGTGAAAGTGACACGAAAGCTTACTTACCATCACAAGAAAGGATTAAACACTAAGTCTAACACGTCGTTAATAGAGAATGTATTTAACAAATTACGAAACTGGTTCGAAACTTGTAACGCGCATTCGGTGGCTACTTGATCGGGTGTGAAGAATTCGGTTTTCTCGTTTCACTGAGAAAGAGTACTTAAATTGTTACAAACCGAACATCGCGAATCGCACGCAGTAGGCAAAGAGACAGAGAGAGAGCGAGAGCGAGAGCGAGAGAGTATCGGTATATATTTTTCTAATCTTGACCCCAGCGCGTTTGTACCCAAGAGTTGCTGATTATATCTGTGTTTTCGAAACCGAGTATTATCTATGATAACAACCAAAATGATAAAGCAAAAACATTACCCTAGAGCATGTGTAGCAATGGAGAGAAGAGTGTATGTGTGACTGTGTGTGTGATGATATCTGTACATAGTAATGGTTGAATGGTAGGAACCAACAAAAACAAAAATGAAAAATTATAGCAAAACAACGTAGCGTGTTGTTGTTAGTGTGTTACGTTTTCACACTCCAATGAGAGATGTTTACTTTTCTAGAGTTTTCGATTTTTTCTCGAACAATTTCGTACAAACTTGCAGCAGAACGAATGTTGGGCGTTGAGAACTTCTGGTCTGTGAACACACAAACAAGTAAACAAACAAACCAACAAAAAATCATCGCTTTGGTATACTATAAACGCTTTACATTGGAAGAGTGGTGAAAGAGCAACAGAAATAGAGAGAGAGCGCAAGAGCTGAAAGTGGCACGAATTGGGCACTAGCAATGAGGGCCGATGCCAATTTTGGTGGAGACCGGCCAGGGCAGGGCGAGTAGGGTGCGAAACGGTTTGAAGAGAAGCCGGAGAGAAGTACACGTAGGGAATTGTGTATATCAAATTTACTAACTAGTCATCTAATATTATCGATTAAAACGGAGAACCGGAGGAGGAACAGACGCGGACCGGAGCAGGGACCCGGGACCGCAGTAGCTGAAATCGCAGTGAATTGAATTAAAAACACAAGCATCATAGGAAGATTTTGGGTTAGAAATGGAGAAAGAGCACCACCTACTACAGAACCCGCCCCTTAGCTTAGAGATTCACTATTCAGAAGCACCTTCGAAAAACTCACCATCGTAGGTTCCAGGTTTTTATAAAGCAGCCACTTCATCACTCAACCATCCGCTCCTCCGAAGGCGGCCACGGACCGCCACACTCATCTCGAAAGGCTTTAAAAGGCAAGGCTAAAGGCATGACATAAAGCTACTTAGAGCAGTTCAACTGTAACTTCAAACCAATGCCTTAGAAATGGATCCTGGCGCCATGGCGCCGTGAAGGGCGGCTTCTATGGGCCATCCAAAAACGGGAACAGTACACAAACCGGGCGGATCCCCAATCCGGCGGTTGGTCTTGTATGATGGACCGAATTTTGTACTGAACCGTGTAAACTGCAATACGCACAGAAGCGCAATCATTCGGTAGCGTAAGCATGTTGCGTTATCAGATTCTTTCCGCTAAAAGCACCGACCGATTGTATCTCCATACCATCTCAATTCTAAGTCTCTCCCTGGCCTCAAGAGGTCCCATTTTTCCTCGTTTTGAACATAAAGTCATTGCCTTTTGTTTTCGAAACGTGATCCAAACGGATAATCCCACACATTTCCCCGCGGGGGGGGTGCAATCATGCAAATAGAGATAGTAGAGCGAAAACAAATCGATGCTGGCCATTTCCAGCACCCGCCACGAACTCTCCATACATTGAAAGAAAAGCAACTTTGTTCACAATACACACACACAAAAACTGTGACGTTAAGAAGAAGAACCCTTTATTAAAATCTTATTCAAATTGAAAATAAAATTTAATTAAACAAACAAAACGTCGTCTCTTTGTTTTTCCAATTTGCTAAGCGAGATCGAAAGAAACGCAAAGAAATTGGTTTTGTGACGCTCCAAACACTAAGGCAGCAGGAAATGATGGTAGGTAGCACAACTTCCCGAAAAACTAGGTTCCTTGCTTTACCGTTGAATCGTTCAAGTCTCCCAGCGCCATATCGCGCCAAAAAGTATGCAATTTGAGTAACATCCCCAGGCTTTATGGCTCGCAACTGCGCCGCCTGAAAGTATGCAATCCGTAAATCACAGCATTATTACAGCATGCTTGAATTTACCAGCGTTTGCGGCTACCTCTACCAGTTTCTGCGACCCTATTAATTTGAGCCGGATTTTGGGGTCCACAAAAATGTTTGCCTGTAAGCTGATTTAAAAAATATTCAACAAAGTGCCGGATTTCAACAGGGTACCAGGATGCGAAACAGGTAGCGATCACGCCGGGAAACTTCAACGAACAAACCGTGGCATCAAGCGGCGAACCGGAGAAATTATTTTAATGTTCAATGAGAGGTTTTGAGGGGTTGCGAATTTTTGCATTGTTACCTGTTTTGCATTATAAATTCCATTTCTCAATAGGAAACAATAAATTAAACGACCATTTGGTGAGATGAATATTTGAATATTTGGTGTTTATTGAGTGAGAAAAAACCCGTTTGCCGAAAATTGTACGCAATTTTTCCAACTGTGCAACACAAGTTTGTATGTAAGCGCGCTCGCGTAGTGTGCAATATTTCAAACCGTGGCACACAAGACGCTTGCAAGAAAGCTTGCTTGTAAGCGCAGCTGTTTACAGCGGCACCGAGGGTACGGTTTCGAGCGGCAAGCCCATTTGAATCTTTTCTCGCGGCAAGCCCATTTGAATCTTTTCTCGCGGCAAGCCCATTTGAATCTTTTCTCGCGGTAATGCAATTCTATCTGTCAAAGGTGAGATTGTGCGCCTGACTTTTTGGCCCTCTCGCCGTATAGATATCGAAAATGACCGAACTTCTAGCCGAAAAGAGATTGTATAAGCTATGTACACGCGCGGCATAGTGCGCGCGATGGTTTAAGTAAACTGTTGAAAAACTAGATTGCATAACGCGCCTTGGATAGCAACATTAATCGTTCTGACCAAACGGTTTCAAACGGTTCAGAGTAAGTTGAATAAATACTACGTTCGCCACGCTTACTCTAGTATCTTTTGTCGTGTGATTTAAACTGGTAACTGGTGATTACAATATGCAATATGGCGGCACCACTCTCGGCACACTACCGCGCGCGCTGGTGACCCTTCCAATAGTTTCCCAAAAACAGTTATGTTTTGTGCTGATTCTACGCAGGTATGTGGGTTTCATCATGAAAGCTATCCGTCAACGAACGTTCCGTCCCACACGTGGGCGCGACGTCCGTGAGAAAAAGGCAGACTCGGGGTCGGGGCGGGGGCTAGGATTGCAAATTCCGGTTTAGAAAAATAGAACTGCGCTCTGTCCGTGCGTGCGTAAACGGGACTGTAAACGGTGCTAGCGGAGGACGGCCCATTCTTTGCGATTGTTAAGGCTTCCGAAGTTTCCTGATTATCTCGAAAGGTTCTCTGTGGTAGGTACGGTTTGTGGTGTGCTCCAAATGCGCGCGCCGTGTGCGTTTAACGGGCTTTGCTCACGTTGGCCAGAAACTGGCCGACGACGTTCCCGCGCGGATAGTAGGTACAGACGACGATCACCTTGCCGCTCCGGGTCTGACCGATCCCGACGCCGAGCTCCTTGGTGCCCTTCCACACCATTTGCGTGAACTGGCCACCCTTGACGATGCCGCGGGGCTCCGCGGTAAACGTGTACTGCTTTACCTCCTCGTACCACGATCGGCACACGTCGCGCGCGTTGGGCCGCGCGTTCCGATCCGACGACCACAGGCAGTACAGATTCTCGCCGTACCTCGAGTTCTGCCGGTAGGTGAACCGATCGTCCCGGGCCAGTATCTCGGCCCACTGCTGCGCATCCCGGACGAGCTCCTTGTGCAGACTAAAAGTAAAAAGAAAAGGCAAACGAAAACTGTATTAGGAGGCCGTTCGCCAAAGAGGAAGGAGAAAACGTTACATTAGGTCCGGAACGCCGTGCCGCCGCCGGTACTCGTTGTGGTGCTTCAGCATGCCCACCGAAAACTCATCAAACTGATCCGGATCATTTTCGTCGACGATTCGCACGTGCTTCTCGGTCTTCACCACTCCGGCCACCGTCGCCGACTGCCGTCGGATGGTGGTCTTGAGTGCTCCGTTCGCGATCGTGCCTTCTGTTGCCGGCTTTTCGACGATGATTTTCGGTACCTCGAACCCACCGACCGGGGGCACGTTCTTTGCGAAGCTCCCGATGTAGTTCCCCGGTGGGTCGTAATTTGCGACCACAAACACCTGTCCGGAGCTGGAAGAAAAATGGAAACTCAATCGGAGGTCCCTGGGATAGGATCGAAGCGCGCAGCAGCTTACCGGTTCCGTGCCATACCGATTCCCAACTCGCGGCAGTCCTTCCAGACGACCTGCGTGAAGTGGCCCGTCTTGAGGGTTGCCGGTTCCTTGCCGAACACGTGGATGTCGATCTCGCTGTACCAATTCTCGACCGGTTCCCGTCCGCTGACCGTCACGTTCGTGTTGGTGGAGCTCCACGAGCAAAAGATGTTCTCCCCGTACTGCGAGTTGCTCCGGTGGACCAGGACGCCGCGGGCCGCGATCACCTTGGCCCATTCCTCGGCGTACCGGCAGAGGCGCTTGCTGAGCTTCAGCGGCAGCACACCGTGGCGCGATCGGTACTCGTTGTGGGCCTTCAGGCACTCGCGCTCGAACTCACCGTACAGCGGACTCCGCAGCAGGGACGTCTGCGAGCCGGCCAGCGATCCTCCGCTCTGACGGAGCGTCCCGACGATCGAGGGACTCTTGGCCGACAGCGGACTGCCGACCCCGAACTGATTGTTGTTGCTCCGATCGAGCGACTTGGGCCGGAGGCCGAGAGATTGCTGCTTCACTTTGGGACTAGCTTTGATGGTGGCCACGGTGGCCGCCGTGTTGTTGTTCCGATCGCTCGGTGTGGCGCTCCGGGTCCGCTCGAGTTCCGCGCTGGTCGTCAGGATGGTGCGCAGCGGCGAGATCGAGAGGCGCGGTGATCCGGCGGCCAGCTTGCCGGTCGAGAGCGACTTCGACATGTCGTTGCCGGTGAGATCGTACTTCTCCTTGAACACCACCGTCCGGTCCGGTTTGTGGCCCTTGTACGTCTGTATCGTCTCCATCGTAATCACCTCGCACAGTGGATCCTGAAAGGAACGGAACGGAAAGGGCACCAATTTATTGAGACATTTAGACATAGCCCACCAACGGGATAAGGGCGGCGACTTATCGGGCTCGAATCAAACTCACATAAATCGCACATTTATGCCCCAGCGCGCAAAAGTGACCATCATCATTTGGGCGGAAAGTCCTTTGATAGGGAACGTTCGAAAAAGGTTCCGAAAAGACGAACAGCGAAAAAAGAAAGCACGTAAGGATACTTCCGGAGGCGGCTACCATTTTGCTGAGCCAAACCGTTTCGGTCCCCTCAGAAACGAAGGACGGACTGCATCAAAAGCGGTCGCTTTGAACCCTCGACTGCTTTGGGCACCACGCCGCCGTACGTACTTATGGCTCCTAACGAGAAAGAACCGGCCTTCGGGGGCCCCGGGAGAATGGAAAAGGAGCAGGAGAAAAGTAATCTTTTCTGCGCTAATACCGCCACTAACCGGAAAATGCGGTACAAAAACCGGCGGCGGCGACGGCCAGTCGGTAACGGCCAAGCCAGGACCTTCAAATGGGGGAATATGTAATGGTCAAGAAACGGTGAAGAAGGTCTGCAATCGTCTTTCAGACTAATCCGGTGGCCACGGGGAGATATTAATGGCAAACGGAGAAACAAAGTAATGAAAATGCAGTGAAATTTTCCCATGGGCTACCTTGTGCTGATTTCCGATTCGTTAGACACTTTCTGAGTGATACAAAAATTCATATATAAACCTTGGTATGGTGGTAGACAGAAGACTAGGTTAAAACCGGTCTAATGCGTTAATTTTGCGATCTAACTTTGCCTCAAGTTTAGCAAACAAAATAATGAGGAAACTTCGGAAAATGATATTTCTTTCGTACGACAGCGTCCTGCGTTCCGCAGGACACCTGAACCGACACCAGCTGTGTGCACTCTTACCTTCAGACTGCCCTTGTGATTGATGACGCGCTGGTCGGTCTTTCTGACCATCACGACCCGTGACAGTGCGCCACAGTCGTGCGAGGAGCCGGCCGACGAAAGCTGCGTTATATCCTTAATTGGGCGCGTCGGTCTGTGCGGGGCGAAAGAACAGAACACAAGAATGATTTTATTTCTGATTCGAAAAACCCCGAACTCTGGAGCGAGGTGTTGCAGGATAGCACGGAATCGAACACCCAGACAGTGGGGACGAGCGGTCACTTACGGCCCTATACGCCACATCGTGTGCTCGCTTCGCGACTTGCGACACGGTATTAAACGATAGATCGTGGGCACCGATACGATATCGGAGGTCCTCCGTACAGGACACACCTTTTCGCGACAGACGGCCCCCTACACGGCATGGTGTTGTATGCGTTTTGCATAACCTCCCGGTAATGGTTGGGACATTAAGGAACCGGAACACGATTTTCTGCCATGACACGACGGGAAACGGGAATGATGGACACTAAATACTAGGGCGCTGTACTAGCTTTCAAGGCTCATCATCTTGGCGGGTGACCTCGACAGGATGTTTTCACACGCCACGCCGCGTGGCCGGGTGTGACTCAGACACAATCCGAAAACCTGTTCCACCGCCGATTGACGCGCCGTGTGTCGGGTGTTTTAGAGTTGCCGAAATTTACCTATTCACTTACGCGTAATTAGCAAACAAATGCGCTCATCTTTCGAGCCCACCCGGCCAGGCCACCGGGCACCGCCGCGGCACTAAAGACACACACGCGGCGGTTCCGTTTTCTCACACCCAACTACGAGGCTAAGGGCCTCCGAGTAGCAGCAGCACGGGCGGCTCACGATCGCAGACTGTTCGATCGAGAGTGCCGATGACGTAAATATCTGGGTCTACACGGAGGGCGCATCGCCGACTAAGGGCTGGAGAGTCCTCGCCTCCCAGAGATCAACCGTTCTCCGTGGAGAGGATGGATTTATTGGCAAGGACGGCGCGGAGTGGACCCTCGTTAATATTAATCGATCACAGCATTCCAGATCGAAATCGAGCCGATCGCGCGCTGGCCGCCGTTAGCTGCTTGTCGGAGACTTGTCTTGTTTGCTGTGTGTGCTGTGGCTCTCAGTCAGTCAGTCCGCCGGGCGGCGATAATTAATCTCATAATTGTAACTGCCACCCAGTGTAGCCAGCACCCAGCGGCACCGCACCATAATTAATACATCATAAATTGAGGTTAAATTATTCACTCGCGCGTCCGTCCGTGTCACTCACGAAACGGGCGGGCAGACCCTGTGTGCCGCCCGCGGGGGGGGGGGGGTTCAATTGCGGATCGATCGAAAAGGCGATTGAATTTCCACCGGTTTGTTTGCTTAAGGAAATGGGCTCTCGCATAAGGCGCAAATCATATGCACATGTTAATCGACCCGAGGCGGAGGCCGGTCAGCCAGCCACTGGCCAGCACCGAGAAGGCTTCCCCCGGTCCCCCGGGGTATCGGGTTTGGCCGATCTCGTTCACTAGGTGTGTTCGTGTGTGTGTGTGGCTCGATAAAATAGCACCAAGTCGATCGAATTATCATGAAAAAACGGTGGCCATCGGCCCCCACTCGGGCTGGAGAATGTCAACCAACCAACCAGTGTGTGTCCTATGGTTTCTCTGCATGTGGCCAAGCCAAAGGTAGAGTATGGAGATAGGCGATAGCTTCGTTTCGAAAAGTCTCGGGTTCGATCTCCGCGAAGGGTACGACGGGTTTCACTTTCGTTTTCCAATCCCACGGCTGTCCCAGAGCCGGGAGTGGCCCACAAATGCACTATAAAGTAGAATACTGTTAGAGTAGTTATAGGACATGGATAAGTAGACCTAATAGAGCAAATTTCGGCGTCACTAGCCCCATGGCCGCACTACAAATTGCTTTCTTATTTGCGACAAGATTTAGACGCATATTTTAATAATACTAGACTGAGTATTAAATAGAAGGACAAATGAAATAATTAACAAATGCAGCCCAAAGTTAAAGTAACGACAGTGAGTAACCGATCCGTATGCTTACATCGGCCATAAATATACAAACACTGTGGCCATTAGAGGATTCTGACTGTTCTGTTGACACCTTGCTGATGTCACCTTGCTTTAAGTGGTCGAGGTTTTACCACACTTGCCTATTGGCTACCATTTAATTAAAAAGATCCTTGTTTGGACACGGAACATCCCAAAATCGTTTCCCTAGCACCGTATAATTATCTGAGACTGTTATCGCATCGCATCCTTATTAGTTTCAGTATTTATTAACCGACTTGATACGGGGGGAAGTGTTGCCTAAAATACCTGGTTATATTTTACTGAGTGTGAACAGCGGAACGAAGAGCAAAGCGTCCGCAAATTACGGCGAACCAAAGCGAGACGATTTTCGGTTGCCACAAGATACAGAGAGACCCAGAGGCTTAGGCGTAATGTTATCGGCTCGAAATTGGATTGTACCTCCCCCATTTGTTGCCTCAAAGATACCGACCAAATATTTACAAAACCTACCACAGCGTCACCCAAAAGTTTGTTGATTCATCGCTGGCACGACGTGCCGTGTATCGCGCGGCACATTGGCTGGCCAAGTCCGGCTCGCGTTCCGGAGCGTTTACCGTATGTTTCCTTATCGTGTTTTTGGACTCAGAGGCAAAAAAAACGTGCCCAGAACAAGCGGAATGCGGCACGGCGATGGCCCTATCATATCGGCATTGGCACGCGATAAGACAACGGACGACAACGATGATGACGGAAGACCCCGCCGGTTTCGGTTTCTCGGGGACCGACTCTATCCGACCCGCGGCATTAATTTTAAACTAACAAATTACCAGCACGATGCTATGTAAATAACCGCTTTATCCAAGCTTTTGTTCCCCACGGAAGCCCGCAAACCGGAAGCGTACAAAAAAAAACGCAACATACGTCGGCATAGGGCCTCGCAGACCGCAGCAGGGAGGTTCGGAGGGCTCCAGAGATCACCCGACCGACGGTCGTTTTTCATTTTTATAGCGCTTCTGCACTGCGTACGCGACCAGCATGGGGAGAGATATCCAATGCATATGCAAATGCCAACACAGTAGGCCTCGAGCCTCGCGCATTAAAATGAAGCCCCGAAAACAAGTTGTCTAACTCATTTCGCGTGATGAACTGATCCAGCGCCGCCGGAGCTGGTGCAAGTGAGGCACCCATTTTTCCCATGCTGATTGCAATCGTCGGAAAACTCGCCTCTCGCGATGGAAAGTAATCCCGCAACGCGGAAGGAAATCAACGACCAAGGTCGATAGAGGCGCCTCCCGAGGGTGGGGAGGCATTAAACATTAAGCGCCGACGTCACTAAACTGTGTGCCGCCTACTGTGGTGTGGTGCCGATGGCGATGAATGGCGCCGAAACATGAACAACGCGAATGGAAGGAACGAATGTCAAGGTCAAGAGAGTAATGGGGGCGAGAGCTGCAACTCCAACTGGGAGTTCCAACGGGCCTCTGAACGGGAGAAAATGGTTTTAATTTTGTTTGGAGTGTGTAAACATCGTTTTTCCTTCTTGGTCTGCCTACCGAACGGTTGAAGGTGAGTTAAATTGCACACACCGCGAAAATCTCCCATGGACTTCGCTTTTCGTGTAGCATTTCATGTCGTTAAAATCCTGCTCCAAAAGAGTACTATTTTCCAGGAAAAAAGGCCCCCGTTGTGCCATTATGACGGAAACAAAATGCTCCACTCTGCATGGAGTCGCACCTCTGTGGCACGAAATGAAACATCGATTAGTGTGCACCTAACAAAGACGGGCTCAGAAACCGGCAAACCTCTTAACCCCCTAACCGGCAGGGGTTAAGTAGCTCGTCAACGTGTCAAGCACACGGACCCCACAGAAAGGACGGCACCCGGCTTCATGCCTTAGCCCGGTTTAGGCCACAGATTGTGTCACGTCGGAAGGGCCACAACCGCAACCGGGAAAAAAGCTGGCACTGTTTGCTTACACACCTTGGTCGGAGTGTCACAGTTTTCATCGCGACACGGAGGTCAATTTGCCGTAACAGAAACCGGACCGGACCGGGAAGCCGTGCTGGGTCTGGGAGAATGGATGATTGTTGTGACGCCAGCCGACGTCTTGGCTTCTTGATAAATGAGCCTCTCGCCACCACGGTGAGAGAAGCTTTCTTCGCCCCGAAAGAAAGGCGGTGGGTTCGCTGCTCGACATCTTCGAAGCTGATTAATCCATTTTGGATTGGTTGACTTGGTGCCCGATGGGATGAGCCCAGAGAGAGAGGCCCAATTAAGCTCCTGTAGAAAGGTTAATAGGCAGTTATGTGACAAAAATTGAAACACCATTCGGAACCCGGGACCCGGACCAATATAATTGCCTCCCAGCAACAATTCGCGCTAGCTAGTTATTTAGATATTTTATGACCCTCCTTCCCTCGGAGTGTGCTCGACAACAATATTGTTTGTTAAACTAAATTGTCGTTTGTGCGCTTTTTAGAGCACCGTCAACGATCAAACTGCCATCATTAGCCACGACCTTCCCGATATAGCCTACGCCATAGCTGGCTGGGTGCAGACGGGAACACAATTACTGTCCCTCCCGGCGGCGTCGGTCATAACCAATAGAGAGCGGAAATGAGAAACAACCACCCTCCCCCGGGATCGTTAGGCGCACCAACCACCGTCCGCACGCTTTTTTCGCGGGTCCGTTGCGAACGCGGGTGACAAAATAATGGCCAATTCATTGCGCATTTTCCCACCACCACCGCGCGCGTGGGTCTCTTCAATCGATCGGATTATTGCTGCTGCGTTGCAGCATCAGTAGCAGCGCGCGATGGGATGGGTGCGCGAAAAAACATCGCCTCGCCTCGACCAATTGCCCTCACGACTGCAACCGAACCCCACTTTTGCTGAATGAATGGGGCCGTTGCGATCCCGCGGCGAGCACGCGGTGACCGACCGCGCCTGTTAAACCACTAATTGTGGACGTGATAAATTGCTCATCTTCCTCCCCACCCCGATCTTCCACCGAACGATCCGGTCTCGTCGCGGAAAAACGGTCCAACTATTTGTGTAGTGGCTCCAATCAATGGATGAACCTTTCGCGCATCATTTGCGCGCCCATCCCCCAGGGGGGACACGATACTCGGGGATCGCCATTTACTAACTGCCGGGCGTCGGTGGGGTTTGATTCACGTTGTGTCGCAGCGCCCCAGCAGCAACGGCAGCATATCGCGCGCATCATCATCAACGCGAAACTGGGCCACGTGCTTCGTTTCATTCTACGATTCTCCGCGATCTCGGCGGTGCTAATCGAGGCGCCGTGTCTCGCCCAGCCGTTTTTCAAGGGCCACCCCTATATCTGAAGCTGTTTTCCATTTGCAGCTCCAATGGAGTAACGGACAGACGGAGCACATTCCAATCCATTTTCGGACCACCCCCAAAAAACCCTCGTCCATTGCTGAATGTTATGGCGCACACTTCAGGGCGCACTAATTGCCAAAACACATTTTCGCAGCACGCAGCAAGACCTTCCACGCCACGTGTTTCGACGTGTTTTGAACGAAGCCCGTTCGTCACCGGTGCCTGGCACAGGCTGTCCAAACAAAATGTGTCCCAAAAGTTTCCGCCACAAACCACCTTCTTTATGTGATCGCCATCTTCTCGTCTGGCGTCGTGTTTTTCAGCATCTCCGTGCACACTTCCGGCCAGGAGATGAGAACAACCAGAAGCACAGTCCGGAGAATTATTTTCCACCGACACCATACTGCAACATTTCACAGCTCCCTTGCGTGGGACAGTAAATTTACACGCGGAACGCGGACAATATATTTTGTGCATTATGCCACAACTTACCTGCATCTGGATGCCATTTTCAAGCAGCACACCTCCATGGTGCGACGATGACGCCCTGGTACTGGGACGGTCGCTCGGGAACACTGGTTTAGTCTAGGGCACTATCGGAATGATTTGAAATGTTTTGTCGTTTCACGGCGCCACGGAATTCAACATCGCCACGAGAGGAGCGTCTGAAAGCGTCTAAATATTAGTGTCACGATTTTTTATCTGATGACAATCGGCCAACTGGCGGTGGGGCCGCGGTCGGCCCGATAGCTTGTAATTCAGAGCACGTGTTCGTAACAACCAGTTTGCTAGCCTCGCGGTACCCAAGCTCCAACCGTAGCTCTCGACAGCACACAGGAAGCAGCAGCAGCTGCCGGGGGGAGTTAATGTTTAATGGGGTGTCTCCTCTCCCATCAGTCGCGGGGGCCAGCTGACGCTGACGCGGCCAACAATTGCAATAAGATCAGTGGCATCGATTGCGCATCGGGCACCGCGTAATGATTGCGGTGCGCGATAAGCGGTCGTCGCCGGCGTGGGGCCGTGTCACGAGGTGAACACAGCCGCCGTAATGATGGCAACGACTTCAAGACGCCACAGGCTGCCGGGGCGCAAACAAACAGCTTGCGGTGTTTATTCTAGTGTTGCCGAGCGAACGCACCATCCTCTGGTGCATCGCAATTGGGCCGAATTATCCACCAAATTGAACAACCCGTGGGCTGGTGTCCGTTCGGAAGGGGGTGGCCACTGCGCTGACAGACACGCTGTTCCCCAATCCGGCCAGTATCCGGCCAGATCGGAGCATGGCGCGCATCATTTCGACGTCATTTCAAAACCAAGCGTTCGGACGCAATCAAAAACCTGTATCTCTCAGCTGTGAGCGGGAAGGGTGTGAATCCACGGCTCTCGCTTGACCTGACCCCGCTGCTTGGCTGTTGAATAAATCTCAAGATAAATCAGATTGCCCTCGTCAGAAGCCCAGCGATCCAGCGTCCGGTTTTTGGGGAAGTTTTAAATATTCAAACCATTCGCGTTCGTCTACCGGCCGGCAGCGTGTGAGACATGTTTTCGCACTGCTTTGTTTCATCAAATATTAACATATTTATTATCACCTCGCGGTGGCCAGCCGTTCGCCTGGTCTACGAAATCACTTGGTTCCTTGCGGTTGATACCTTTCGCTTTTAGACACCGCACACACTCCAAGATGAGTGTGATCTAACGGTGTGCTTCGGAATCTAAGAAGAGGAACTTATTCTACTCTTCGCTTGGTGTTTATAGTCGTAGTTCCCACCAGCGGTTCACCTTTCTAAACACTGTGACTGTAAACAGTGCGCGGCCGCCAGTACCTGATGCCGCCGGCTGTATGCGGTTGAAGGCAACTAATTTAAAGTCACATGGCCCACCATCATTACTGTATTTATTTGATGTTCACAGCGCCTATCAGCGAGATAGCCGCGTGTAAGCTGTGTGTTTGATGGGCAGCCATACACCGGCAGCGAATGAATCATTCAGATGTAAATATTCTGAACCGTTCGTCTCCGCAAACGCAATCAGAGGGCAGAGAGTAATCCCCCGTTCTAGGTCAGCCGACCCATTCAGAGCGAGGGTCTATTCATCACTCTGGACGAGAATTTCGCATCCTCGTGGAGCGGAATTTTGAAATGAGCTGGAAGGCCGCTTTCATTAGCCAAAAACCGACCGTTCTGTGCAAGTCAGTTTTCCATCATTCATCGGCTGGGCACGCAACAATGGGCCCTGTGCCGTGTTATGATTTTCCAATTTCCCTAAGAGCTTTCCACTCCCACGGCAGCAAAATTGATTATTTAAAGATGATGATTATGCCCGCCGTCACAATGAGGCAGGCCAGGTTTCAATCAATCAGAAGTACATTAAAGTTCAAGTTTTGCTAACGGCGCGGATTGGTTTCATCCTTTTGTATATGTCCTGGAGGCGACCCAATCATTACTTCCCACAGTTAACGGCGAAAAACCACTTCACAACAACACCTCTAGAGCTGACAATTAACTCTACACTTCCACATCGACCTAAATCTAAGGCTCTAATCATCGTAAATCTAAGCCTCTAGCTCCGTTCGAATTCGAAGGCCCAAAACTTAACTGTACACCTAAAGACCGTTTTTCTTGCCTTTAAAGAGATGCCGTCGTCCGTGCGTTCAGTTCAACAACGAAAGCGAAACTGACGAAAATGAACGATATTTTCCACCCCCACAAAAACGTGGGCCGGATTGCCCGGATGCCGGCGGGCCAGGATCCTGCGAGGATGTCAGTTCTTCAAATTAAGTTGATGATGATTTTCCGGCGATGCCCCGAGAGCTCCCTACGCGCGGTCGATTTTCCTTCCGCTTCGGGCGTGCGGTTACCAAGGCAACCGGCAAGAGCTGGGCCGAAATGGAGGATGTCAGTCGCACTCTCGCTCTCTCTTTCTCTCTGTCCCGCGCTGGGGTGCTGCGTAGGCCAGCTCCTTGGATGGGAATGTACGAGTCCGCGCACATTGGAAGGGTGTTTTTGCACAACTAACCCCACACGGAGTCACGGGACTCGGTGTTGCATTCGGACGCTCCGCCGGCGTCGGCGTCTCCGTGGGCCGGCTTTTTTGCGAGGGATTGAAAACGGAACCACATTATCGATTGAGTTGGATGCGAGGAAATTGGCAATTTTCGCAAGAAATCAGCCGCCAAATTGGTACTCGGCGCTTCCAAAGTTCGCCACGTTCGCCCGGAGACGTGGGTTTAATTTATTCTATGCGACGACTATCACGCACCTGCGCGTATTAATGACGCCCAAATACGGCGTCTGGTCGCTGCTATCCATTTTGGGATCCCCCAAATCATTCACCCCAAGTTGGGCAAAATAAACATAGACCAGTTCCCGGTCGGGCGCATAACTTCCGGGGAAAGTGTCAGTGGACATTAGCACCCATTTCGGTGGTCGGGATATTGGGAATAGCGTATCCCACAGGGAAGTGGAACGCAGTGGAATGGAGACGTACGGAATGGCACACATTCCAGGTCCAGGTCCAGCGCCCGCTGGGCTATTATTAACACCTTTGGGGTCCGCCCCACGAGAACTCTTTCGCGTGCGGTGCGTGCGTGCAAATCAAACCCCCGGCGCAATCCGGGGCTAAATCTATTTCGACTCCCGCATTTAGCGGCACTTCCGCCTCCCAGCGGGAGTTGGTCGCGTGACTCGCGCACCGGGTCGCCGCGGTCAGTTGAAATGCGACGCGAATTAGACATTCGCCGTGCGCGCCCACCAGCACCGCCAGCAATGGAATTGTTGTCAAACTTTATCGTTAGAAAAATGATTTGTATTCGGCCAAACTGGGGGTCGGGTCGGCCATCCCACGGCGTGCATCACCCAAAATTTGGCCACTATTGGGGCGCCGATCGAACTGGGCACACACAATGAGTCGTAAAACGGCGTGGATCGGCGGCGGCGATCGTGGACCGCGGTCCAATTATTGTCTCGTAATTCTTCACGCATTTGGATGGCCGCGCACGACCACACACCACCTGCCGCGCTTTACGATTGTGACATTTTCATCCGTTTTCACTCCGTGCCAGCCAGCGAGCGAGGTTGAAGTGCCACTCGCCATCGCCGGGGGGGCTTTGTGTACTCGAAATTAGCGGCGCGGGCCTCCGTAGCAGTGTGACCTTGCCGCCGGTGGCCAGTTACGCCTCCCGGGGTTTCGGGCATCCGGTTGCTATAGTTGTGGCTTTCGGTGTGGCCATCATACTGGCCCGGAAGCGTCTCGGCTCAGGAATCGATCGTCGAATGCCACCACCGCCACGATCCAGGGGCTCAGGTTTCATGTGCGCCCTCTAACCAGCCAGACACCCGTTGTTGGCCAGCGGGGTAAACTTGTTTGGTTCTTGGAAACTTTCTTCGAACGCGTCGACTCATTAGCATCATCATCAATCTCTCGGGGCCACACGGCGTGGCTGTGGGGCCACCCGAAGGCGCGGCGTTAAAATTCTCGCCCCAATGATGATGTCGACGACGTTGCTGTAAACAATCGCTTCAAAGATGGTACTCTGCAGAGTGTGTGTTTGTGCGCGTCTGCAGTGCCTTTTCCGAGAATGGCGTCAGAATTTTTGCCTTCAATACCACACTCCGTTTCGTTTGCACAAACTAATTGGGTTTGGTAAAAGTTTCACTTTCCACGGGCGTCACTACATTTGCATCGAACACAGCACTCGATTAATAATGCAGCGCGCGCGAAGTACGTCTAACCAACCGCCACAGCGCCACTGATAACAAAATCTGCACACAGTGGCGCGCGTGGGCAGACCGAAGATAGCTCGGTCCCCGAGCGAGGGCCAAATGTACTAACTTATCAACTTTTGCGCCCGCGAACAGCTCCGAACTCCGAACACGACAACGACCGTGACGAGCGAATGCTCGGCGAGAACTGAGAACCACGAAAACGTGGTGCGGTTGTGTCGAAATGCTCCACCGAGAACCGGGCGCCAACAAGCGCACGAGCGAGTGCGACCGATCATGACGCTCACGCTCACTCTTACCGGCGACCGGCGTGAGAAAACCCTTCTCACCAACGAACCTGCGAAACTGCGAAAGGACTTCGGAGCTTGTGTGTGTGTTTGGGGGAGAGCTGCCTGTCGCGCCCCGTGATACTCTTTTCCCACGCAACGTTCAATCACTCGTGCGGGTTTGTTTTTGTATTTTGTACTCACTTCACACCCATTAACCCGCGCGGTCTCCAAGATCAAGGTTACGTGCCGTTCGGAAGTTCCGATAAAGTATATTTACAGGAACGCGTTTGTTCAGCCGCTTGTTTTCGTTCAACAGCCGCCAAAGCTGCCGTTCCTTCCAATTCCAGCGTTATCTCGGAATGAATTATTTACAAAACAGAACCCAGTTCTGCTGCAATATCCGAAGCGTGTAATGCAATTTCATATCGATCGATTTCCCGATGCACACGTTTACTTCCAACGAGAGAACTAACTTCCTTCGCCGTATCCTCTCGTACTGGCGATGAATGGAAACCCGAACCGGATGCGGGCCCCGAACACACGACGAACGATGGCCGTAGTACGCGCGCGGACACTTTTACGCATCCGCATCGATCCGCGTCATCATCCGACTCTCTTTCACTCTGCAGCCGGCCGACTTTTCCCGGGGCCTTCCCGGCCACGCGTTGCAGATATTATTTTTTCCGGCGAGTTTTTGTTCAAAACAACCCGTGGGACCATATTCTGCGGAGCTGTTCAAGCCGAGAGCAAATCCGGATTTTTTTATGAATCGAATCAATCAGTGATAATTGCTTGGCGGTCCAACAGGATACAATATCTGTTCCCAACCGGACACAGGAATAAAGATAAGCCGGTCTTTGGGGCCCCTCACTCTTTGAAGAGCTGTCTGCCCGAGCTTCGAGTGCGATTTCGATCCACTTTAGTGCAATTCGATTCGATCCCACTTCATCCAAAGATTATCCTCCGCAAAGTGGCTTCTTGGGGGAATCCACTTCACCAGGGGTAACCAACACTGAGTAATGTAAACAGGGAAAATTCTCTACCCTACAGTCACACTGTGTCCACTTGCGTTGCCACTTAACTGACTTAGTTCCTCCGAAAGCCACGACCGCAATCGGATTGCTTGGGTCACGTGCTTGCCGTCACCAGACAAATGGCACGGCACGGAGCATCGAACAATCGATTTCGGACCGCGGGGGTACCACCGATGGTCACGCCGCATTGGGAAAGGTCAGTGCACCGCGCGCCGGTTGATTATCACGGGTCCGCTTGGGTCGGCACGCGATGTGCGTGATTGCGTTCCGCGTTCGTGAATACGATTAAAGTTGAACGCCGCCAAATCGTCGTCGTCGCGATGCGTTCGAAACTCCGCAGCATTGCGCACCAACGGGACGTGTCGCCGGTTTTAAGGAAGAAGTTTGGCCGAACAAGGAGTTCGGGCAGCAGCGTTGTGTTGTTCGCTAAATTTAATTGGCTCAATTTACTAATCTAAGCTTAACGGAGTTTCTCCAGTCTCCAGTCTTAATTTATTTCTAACGTTAGTAAAGCGATATAGAGTAATTAAACGACTTGGCAAATAAAATACCCCAGCTCTGACCTTTGAATGGCCCTGATACAATCACAACAATCGAATTCCATGTACTACACCATGTAGTACACCAACAGTAGAGAAGAGTGCAAATAAAGCATGAATATTGTTTACTCGTCTTCCACTGATTCTTGGAATTAATCAAATTTTTGAAACACTTTTTCGGTGCCCTCAGTCATCTCGGATCAGTCAATGCTTATCAGCCCGGTTTCGATGTTTTCCAAATGAGAAATTGATACCATAATCCTTTTAGCCCGGAAGACACTCACCCTCAAATTGTTGGATTGCAAAAGTGTCTATCACGCTTCTCGGTATTTAACCGGCCATAAACGCACTTTAATTTACGCGGTGCCAAGCGCCCAAAATGGACGAACACAATGCGATACCGTTGCATATCAGCGGCCATTTCCTTGATCCAATTTTATGCCAGAGCGATTCCAAGTATTCCGGGAGCTGTATGTGTGTGTCGAGTGAATACTTTGAGTAAAGGGCCGACCGTAATATCTATCCTACATAAAAAAAACTAAACCTTCTTGGAAGGAAGAACTAGATAACATCGACGTTCTTTTATCAATCGCCTCCCCCAATCGCTATATAACGGTGTCCAGGTAACATTGGACGGTTCAGTTCGACCAAGACCAAACACCGCCAGGATGAGGTAAGGATGGAACTGTTCCTCGTTGCCGTTTGGGTGCCATTAATCGAATTTGAAACCACCCGGACAACAGTTACACCAACTTCCAGCTTGAGGTTCTTAACCAACACAACACACTCCGGAAACGCCATTCTGCCGTTCCGTTGGTGCTCGATTCTAAATTGTGCAATTATGCCCAACAGTGGGCCAATGTGAGTTCATAGGTTTAACAATATTCGCTCACTCAAACACTAAAACCCCGCGACGCTCGGTTTTGCAGACACTGGCCAGCAGAAACGTAATGCAGCATCGCTCCAACAGGAAGTATGGTGAAAATTTGTACGCCTGTTTTGGAAAAACGAACATCACGGGAAAGGAAGCGGTTAACTGTTGGTACAACGAAATCAAGTACTACGCGTTTGGCGCACCAGCTCCAGGCAATTTCTCGAAAGTCGGTCACTTTACGCAGCTTGTGTGGAAAACATCGCGCCGGTTGGGCGTCGGCATTGCCGCGAAGGGTACGAACGTATACGTGGTGTGTAACTACGATCCTCCTGGTAACTATACGGGACAATATCATCTCCACGTCAGTAGACAGTAAAATTTTACGACCGGCCAAATGACGGCCCACAGTTATGCAGTGTTTATCCAGAAATGCTATTGAATCCTGCAAAAATAAACTGAAATGATTATTACACATTCAAACGTTGGCCACCTCTCATGATTTACATTTGTTTCATATCGCAAGCCAGCGTCCTTGAGAGTCGGCATAAATATTGTCCAGGCTGACCGGCTCGTAACGTAAAATCTGTCGCTGCAACACTTCGCTCTCCGATACCAAGTTGAAAAAGGCTACGTGCAGAGGAACCGCACACGAAGCTCCACAAATGGATGCAGCTCATTGAAGATGAGCTGAAGGACTTAAATAGCTTTCATGCGATTCATTGTCTTAAGTCCGTACTTAAACAGCTCGCGTTCGATCTCCGCGTTCGATTAAGTCGTCAAACTTTTTCACAAAACGTCCCATTTTGGATGCCTGCTCTCTCTCTTTGGGCGTCGACGATGAAAGCGTTCCTGATTCCGATGCTGTCCACTTCAATGCCGTACTCACTAGCCTAAGTGAGTCGAACTGAGTGCAAGAGGGTAATTTTTGAAAGCCCTTTTTCGGTCCATCGTTGCGCTGCCTGGGGCCATCTTTCGGTGATTCGACGATCTGTTGCTTATCGATATCAGGCGTCTCGTAGCATCGAACAATCGATTTCGGACCGCGGGGATACCACCGATGGTCACGCCGCATTAGGAATGTTCAGTGCACCGCGCGCCGGTTGATTATCACGGGTCCGCTTGGGTCCGCACGCGATGTGCGTGATTGCATTCCGCGTTCGTGAATACGATTAAAGTTGAACGCCGCCAAATTTTCGTCGTCGCGATGCGTTCGAAATTCCGCAGCATTGCGCACCAACGAGACGTTGGTTGGACACCGCACACTAGGGTTTCCATAAACAAGGTTTATTACCAAAAATGTGTGGTGCTTTTGGGCGACATCAATTGTTCCAAGCAATTAAAAATCGATTTGGAATATTTTGCAAAAAAGAACCACAACGAGCTTTGAACACTGCAACAGAATAGGGACAATTAATACGTATCATTAAGTAAACATCATAAAACGGGCTCCATTTACTGAACTCGCTCTGACTCACAGTTCCATGTTTATGGTCGGCACTTTATAGCCACAGCCGAGTTCGAGAAACAATTGTCATCAAAGGGTGGGATGCGTGAGAACCGCACACTTCCTGTTACGAATTAAGCACCCTATAGATGAGCAATTAGGTTCAGAGCAGAGAACTTTGGCGGAACTAGGAGTTCGGGTAGCAGCGTTGCGTTGTTCGCCAAATTTAATTGGCTCAATTTATACCAGCGATAGAATAGAGTGCAAAAAAGCATAAATATTATTTACTCGTCTTCCACTAATTCTTGCAATTAATCTAATTTTCGAAACACTTATCGGGACCCTCAGTCATCTCGGAAGTCGACGTGCCAATTCTTATCAGCTCGGTTCCGATGTGCCGTGCACATGTTCTCCAAATGCGAAGTTGATAACAGAATCCTTTTAGCCCGGAAGACACTCACACTCAAATGGTTGGATTGCAAAAGTGTGTATCACGCTTCTCGGTATTTAACCGGCCATAAACGCGCTTCAATTTACGCGGTGCCAAGCGCCCAAAATGGGCGAACACAATGCGATACCGCGGCACCACACAGTGCCGCGGAATTCGCGACCAGGGGCCATTTCCTTGGTCCAATTTTTTGCCAGACCGTTTGGCATTGGCTTGAGTCATCCAACTCCCGACCGTCCGACACATATAAAATGTATGTTACACAGCGCTCAACCACCAAACAATCTGCAATCAACGACGAATCAGCAGCCGGGTGATGCGCGCGCGCTATCGCGACAGTGTACGACAAACCCGCGATCGGAGCAAGTGTCCCTGAGTGCAACCAGCGAGCCGTAGCGCAATATTACGCACCGTGGATGCAAACATTCGTGGAGCCGCGGATTGCGACTAAGAACACGTGTTAATTAGTCGCCACTAAGGCTTGCGCGATCATAAATTGGTTGTGTTCCGAGCCATTCCGGGAACTATATGTGTGTGTGTCGAGTGAATACTGTGTAAAAAGGGCCAACCGTAATATCTATCGTACATTAAAAACACTCACCCTTCTTGGACGGAAGAACTAGATAACATCGACGTTCTTTTATCAATCGACTCCCCCAATCGCTATATAACGGTGTCCAGGTGACATTGAACGGTTCAGTTCGGCCAAGACCAAACACCGC
Source organism: Anopheles cruzii (assembly GCF_943734635.1). Lineage (NCBI taxonomy): Eukaryota > Metazoa > Arthropoda > Insecta > Diptera > Culicidae > Anopheles > Anopheles cruzii. The sequence goes on along the minus strand of NC_069144.1, from coordinate 47,446,333 downwards.
CAGGATGGGGTAAGGATTGAGCTGTTCCTCGTTGCCGTTTGTGTGCCATTAATCGATACGAATTTTGAACTACCCGGACAACAGTTACACCAACTTCCAACTTGAGGTACTTAACCAACACAACACACTCCGGAAACGCCATTCTGCCGATCCGTTGGAGCTCGATTCTAATTTGTGCAATTACGCCCAAGAATGGGCCAATGTGAGTTCATAGACTTAACAGTATTCGCTCCCTCAATAACTCAAACACCGCGACGCTCGGTTTTGCAGACACTGGCCAGCAAAAACACAATGCAGCATCGCTCCAACAATAAGTATGGTGAAAATTTGTACGCCTGTTTTGGAAAAACGAACATCACGGGAAAGGAAGCGGTTGACAGTTGGTACAACGAAATCAAGTACTACGCGTTTGGCGCACCAGCTCCGGGCAATTTCTCGCAGGTCGGTCACTTTACGCAGCTTGTGTGGAAAACATCGCGCCGGTTGGGCGTCGGCATTGCCGCGAAGGGTACGAGCGTGTACGTGGTTTGTAACTACGATCCACCTGGCAACTTCACGGGACAATATCATCTCCACGTCAGTAGACAGTAAAATTTTACGACCGGCCAAATAACGGACCACAGAACTAATACTGTTATCAAGCCGTAGAATACACACCTGTTTGCTCACGGTGCTATTTGAGGGACATTTTTATTTTTTACTACAATTTACTCTCGTTTTCGTGCGTTCTTCTGCCCCGGAAGCCCCGCTCCGGAACGTTATGCAGTGTTTATCCAGAAATGCTATTAAATCCTGCAAAAATAAAGTGAAACAATTATTACACATTCAAACGTTGGCCACCTCTCATGATTTACATTTGTTTCATATCGCAAGCCGGCGTCCTTGAGGGTTGCATAAATGTTGTCCAGGCTGACCGGCTCGTAACGTAAAATCTGTCGCTGCAACACTTCGCTCTCCGACACCAAGTTGAAAAAAGCTACGTGCAGAGGAACGGCACACCATGCCATCTGAAAGGATGATGAAGAATATTGAGATGCACAGGAACACAGGGCTTCGATGGGTAACTTACCTTCTTGCGCGGCTTCGAAGGTAAGAAGAGGTCCGGGTCATTATGATCCAACCTAAAGGCGCACACTCGTGGGCATGTAGCGTCGTTGCGTGGCACAGTAACCAATTGGCCAGTCTTTTTTTCACCATTTCTCCGATCAACGGTTGCTGTGCATTTCAACGCAGTAGTCCTCGACCATTGTTGCCGCTCAACAAGCTCCACAAATGGATGCAGCTCATTGAAGATGTGCTGAAGGACTTTAATAGCTTTCACGCGACTCATTGCCTTAAGACCGTACTTAAACAGCTCGCGTTCGATTTCCGTCATTGTCATTGTTTCGAAATCTGGTGGTTTGAGATCACTGTCCAGCGTACTGATGATGTATTCAGGTTTGCTAACCGCCGACAATGATACCTTCAAGTCGTCAAACTTTTTCACAAAACGTCCCATTTTGGTTGCCTCCTCTCTGTCTTTGGGCGTTGACGATGACAGCGTTCCTGATTCCGATGCCGTCCGTTTCAATGTCGTACCCACTAGTCTAGGTGAGTCGAACTGAGTGCAAGAGGGTATCTTTTGAAAGCCCTTTTTCGGTCCATCGTTGCGCTGCCTGGGGCCATCTTTTGGTGCTTCGACGATCTGTTGCTCATCCATATCAGGCGTCTCGTAGGTTTCAATATAATTTGACAATCGCTCTAAATCGTACTCTACCCTTTCTTTGTGAACAACACCTAAATTGGCGTTCTGATGCTCGACTTCGTCCACTGGAAACACCAAGCCATGCTCTCTTTGAGAACGATTCGAGCTTGCGCCAACATTGATTTCCTTCCGGTACGGTCTGAGTGGTGGTAAGTTAAATTCTTTCACCAAGTTATCCAAGTAAGCAATGGTGCTCTCGGGACACTTCATGCCGCCTTCTGGGCCTCCCAAATGAGCATCACTGTCATTGGAGGAAACCGAAACCACATCTTCTTCGAGCTGCACGTTGCCACTGGACAGTTGAGCCACGCGATCCATTTCTTTTTGACTACCATCTTGCACCGTCCTAGGCTGGCAAATAATTGTTGTGTCAGGATCCTCGTGTGCAGGTGATGCCATTTCTTCCTCAAGCGGCTCATTATCGATATCGCATGTGCGTGGTCGTGGTAGCACTTGCATAGAATAATTCACTTCATCATCCGATATTTCCAGCACCTCATCGACTGCTTCACTGAGTTGACTTCGTTGCGACTGGGATAGGTATTGACCTTCGGGCTCTTCTACGAGATTCACCGTTTCCAGCATCTTGTCACTCCCGCCAAGCGCCTCACTCAACCGTGCCTTAATCGCAATACGATGGAATGATAGTTCTTTTTCTACCAGTAGTGGTTCTTTAGCAACAGCGTTCTGGTCTGTCGCTAAGACAGTGTCTGCTGAGATCACCACCTCAAGCTGGCGACACGGTTCATCGAAAGTAATGGGCCGGTCGAAATCAGTCGGCGATGATCGGAGGACTAGATCCTCGGCACAGTCGGTATCATCGTTCGGTGTTACAGGCCGAGCCGGGGCTTGCGAAGCTGCAGAAATCTTCTCTAGACCATGAGTAAAAAATCAGAATTTATGTTATATTTCATTGCATCGACCAAATTCTCAAAGTTCTAATATTAATTTTTGGAAGGAAAAAAAATGATTCTCTCTTATTCATTACCTTCTTCACTCGAGTACACTTCGAAGGAAACGATAGGGTCTGGATCGGTGTCATCAAACATGTTTTCCGAACTCCGGTTATGGATGGCTTCTTCTTGTTGCGGCATTTCTGGTGCAGTGAAGAATTGATCTTCCTGCTCGGAATCTCCATCGATGACTATCACCGTGCCGTGAGCCGTGTCACAATTTAGTTCTTCCGCACCGTTGGCCATTGCCGCACTTCCCTTGATGTTTTCTTCACTGCTAGCATCGGAACCAGAGTTTGATACGCTTTGTGAGAATCCTTCACCCACCACGGTGGACTTAGGCAGAGTTTCGTGATCTTTCTGTTCAATAACAGTTTCAGACGCAGAACGAAACGTGACTGAGTCTTCATCATATACTTCGAATAAATCCGGAGAGCTTGTACGCTCTGCTTCCCCTGTCTGCGTTCTGCCGGGAAGACTTTCATTATGCTCCCGGCATATTGCACTGAGTTCCCTCTCTGGTGTAGCTTCACGGCCGGGAATTTTACTCCAGTCTTTTAACATACAACCGACGGGTGCCGGATTTACATCCACAAGTTCTGAGACATAATATTTCTCCATAATATCGATGCTTTCCTGTTCCGCCTGAGCTATCCAGAACAAATGGGTTAAGCGTGACCGTGCATTCCTAATCGAGCATACGCTCTCCTCAGTAACAAGCATATCCGGGAAAAAATCCCTTACTTTTGCATTGATAAATTCAGTCAACTCTCCCTCGGAACGCAGGACCAAATTGGTGGCACGTTTATGCTTGATTTTTTTTACGTTTTTACACCGGGCACTTCCGAAAATTATGTTCAAATCATAGTCTGTATAGCTGTTTTTACAGCGAAATCCGAACTGCTCCAGCGTGGTACGAATGCCCACTATTCTGTGCTCCGTCAACGAAAGCGAACTAGTGGTATGACCTTCTGCACTGGCCGCGCTATGGTTCGAGTTTTCTCCACGATCAGCCAGCGATCGGGACATCGCCAAGGCCAGCTGCAACTGCTCTGGGTCAACGTGCTCGGATGCACTGTGCTCTTTTAGCAGTTCCTGCAACACTTCGTCATCAGTTTTAAACTTTTTGAAAACATTTCGTATGTCCAACTGATTCCGATTTTTCCCGCGCCTAGTCGTCGACCCTTTCTTGGCCGCCCGCTGTGCTTTGGGTGGTGGTTTTTGAGTAACAGGAGCGGGACGAGACTGTTCCTCAAAGTCATCGTCGTGTGTGTCGGTTTGACTGTTTAAAAAATTACTTATCAGTACGTTTCCTCGCGTTCTACGCAGTTTGGGCAACTTTGGCCCGTTGCTTGTGCTCGGCTCGGGTGCTTCTACACTCCTTCGGCGACTATTTTCACCACCGTACTTTGGTTCGTCATGGCCCCCACCAGATGGTTCGATGTCTATTTCTTCAAACGTGCTCTGACTGGAAGAACACGGTTCTTTTAGCTCGTCACTAAAGTATTTGGAAGTTTTACAATTTCTTGCACCATTCTCACTAGAATGAAGAAGAAAGAGTACGACAGTGAGTGTTGTTAGCTTATACTTTATTGACTAGTTACAAACTACACCGGGGTTCGATTGCCCCTATTCTCTAATGCCATTACCCCACAGACACTGCCTCGGGATCTTGCTCACCGGCACCCCCGGAAACGTTGGTCGCATCGTTTGGTTTCGCAAGCCGCAGCTTTGCGTACTTGATCCGTTTGCTCATGCCTACTTTCTGATCCGGTCGTCTTCTTCGTCTTGTAGCAGCTTCCGAATGGTGTCGCCACGTTTTGGTGCCAGTAAGCTATGTTTGAAGAGATTCTGCCGATCGATCTCCTCTTCAGTCTTCTCGTAAAAGTCTCTCTGCATCCGCTGCTTCAGTTCATCCCCTCCCAAGTAGCTCACGAAGGAGCTAGAGTTGGAAGAGATCGGAAAAGGAAGAGGATATAGTTGGTAGTGTCGGGCCAAAATTTTTCGCGGAACCTACTAAAACACTCCGAAGAAGAGCGCACCGGCTGCTATTGTCGCCCAAGCGAAGCTGTTTCTTGTTTTGTATATCACTGTGCCCTTCGTACGACGAGGTTTCCAGCGACTTGTATCCACACCGCCCATTACCTCACCACGCCGGATCCACTCGTTTGCACCGAATCGAAACTGAACACCAATTTTTAAGTACTAAACAACACAATTATCGAACGACCGAACAGCAGTTGCACGATGCATTACTTGTAAATACATGGCAGGCGCGGTACTTTTTCGGTGACATCCGCTGTCAACTGTCATAGCACGGTGTCTCAAAACAAACAGGGTTGTATTCTCTACCGGTTCAAAAAACCATCTGTTGCCAGCAGAAGAAAGGGCGGGAACCGAAAAGGGCATGCGCACCGGCGCAAAAGGACACGCGGAACAGTTGACAAATTCAACTGTTTGTTGATAAACATTGCCACATTTGGAACATCTCGCTGCGAGCTGTACTTAGGTCGTGGCCGTTAAGTGATATTTTGCATTAAAAAACGTTAATGATAGTGTGATAGGATAATGATAGTGTGATACAATTTAAATTGCGATCGTGTACGATTCGGGCCACTTAGTCCTGTAGTTTCGTAAGCATTTCGTCGTTCCGGGACTACGCACTCTCATGCACCATTCATTATCCCCAAGCAATCGTCGCTTTTGGGCTAATTAGATTAGCGTAGCAACAGAAAAACAGCAAACGATACGCAGGTATAAGATAAAGAACGGATCACGATTGAAATCGTGCAGCTTGTCGAACCAAAATCGCGTTAATCAATAAACGTAATCTCATGATATTTGCGCTTTCCATTGCTTGCCCGCAACGCAGCATCGCACGCTGAAACGCACACCAGCGAAACAAGCGCATTCCATCAATTAACCCGTAACGCACCTCCACTTTCAATCCACAGCATACGCCGGTATGGATCCGCTTCGCTGGTCAGTCTCCTCTTCTCGCCATTTCCAGCAATTTATCAGCGAAACGATGGAACGAAGCCTAATGATGGGGAGGAGATTTGCGTGAAACGACGTCACTCATGACGACGATCGCGCAAAGCCACTTGCGCAGAGTCGAGCGCCAGTTGCAGCGCCAGTCGCGTTCGGCCTTTGAAGGGATACGAAAGCCGCTCGGGTCCGTTATCAGCGGTTAGAGGAAGTGATTTGTGTTGCGTGCGACACCGCCCTTTGGTGAGCCACTCCCAAGTTTCCGTTCACAAGTGATGCTAGTTAAGTGGGAGTCCATTGAGTTAACGACTATCGCGCGGCACTTGTTTGAACGAGTTCTCTTTTGAATGGAGGGTAAACAGCATTACATCGCTTCGCTTGACATTGGTACCACCACGATCCGATGTTTCATCTACGCCGCCAAACGGAACGGAACACCGACCACAGTTGGAACGGCCTATGACCATGTAAGAGGCTTCTTAAATTCTTTCCTACGATCGATTGTGAGAGAACACGGTTCGTTATTCCATTGACACAGGTTGACTTGCTCTATCCATCGCCGGGATGGGTCGAAATAAATCCAGACAAGCTGTGGGCCAGTGTCCTCAGAACGATCGAACGAGCCACGGAAGGTGAGTGTGTATATGGTGCCAAATATCAAAGGGATTAATAAATACCAACACTAGAACTGGATAATGTTATCTTATCTGGAGAGCACAAAATATTGATTACACAAAAAGCAAGTATCCCGCACTGCTGCTTTGAACCTGTTTTTTATGTAATAGGCACTATAAGTCATTAATAATACGGGAGCCCTTGTGCCTGATTCTTTTCCTACCGTGATTTTTACAGACGCAAAATTGACGATCGATCAGCTCACTTGCCTTGCCCTTTCGACACAACGCAACAGCTTCACTTGCTGGAACCGTGAAACGGGCCAAGTTTATCACAACTTCATCACCTGGAAGGACCTGCGTGCCGACGGACTCGTAAAGCAATGGAACGACAGTCTGACGCTGCGATTGCTCAAGTTTGGTGCCAGCGTCCTGCATTTCTTCACCCGCAGCAAACGGTTTTTGGCCGGCAGTGTCATTAAGCTAATGAACCCACAGGTCACGTTACGATTGTCCTGGGCGCTGCAGAACAGCCCTTCGTTGCAGGAGGATCTCAAAACCGGGAACATCCTGTACGGCACGATCGATTCGTGGTTGCTGTACCGTCTGCGGCAGGGCACCGATCGTACCGCCGTTGTGGAGCACATTAGCGACGTGACCAACTGCACGTCAACGGGTCTGTACGACCCGTTCAGCCAGCAGTGGGCCGGATGGGCCACTAATTTATTTTCAATCAAGGTACTCATCATTAGAGGATGACCACGGCTCGTTGTCTTACGATTGTTTCTCTTTCTCTCCAACAGCACGATATACTGCCAAAGGTGGTCGACAATTCGTACGATTTTGGCCATGTGCACGAGTCGCTGCTGGGGGCGAAAATCAAAATTGCGGCATCGGTTTCCGATCAGTCCGCCTCGCTGTGGGGAAACGCCTGCTTTCAGCGGGGTGACGTAAAGATCACCATGGGAACTGGCTCCTTTCTGAACGTTAACACTGGAACGAAGTGCCTCGCCTCGCTGCACGGGCTATACCCGTTGATCGGGTACAAGCTAAAGGAAGCATCGGCCATGGATATCACCTACCTCATGGAGGGTTCGTCCAATGATACTGGTTCCATCATCGAGTGGGCACGAAACGTAGGACTGTTCGAAGATCCAGCCGAAAGTGCGACCATGGCGCTATCGGTGCCAAACTCCGACGGCGTTCTGTTTGTGCCCGCCTTTAGTGGTCTTGGAGTAAGTGAACGCGAGTACCAGTGGTGCTATTCTTTGCCACACTTCAAACCGTTTTCTTCAATATACAGCCACCCATTCATGATGACAATGCCGGGAGTGGATTCATCGGTATTAAAGCCTCCACTCGTAAGGAGCACATGGTCCGGGCTTTGCTGGAAAGTCTCGCCTTCCGTGTGGCGCTCCTATACGACTGTGCGCTAAAGGAAACGGGATTCTCCTTCGTCAGCATCAAGGTGGACGGTGGGGTATCGAGAAATGACTTTATTTGCCAAACGTTGGCCGACCTTACGGGCGTTCAGGTGGAACGCGGTGAAGAGACGGATTCCACGGCACTCGGGGCAATGTTCATGGCAGGTTTAAACTGTGGCGTGTGGAGCTCGAAACAGCAGCTCGTCGAGGTGAGGAAAGTGCAGAAGGTATTCCATCCGGACGAGATCGGCAGGGACAAGCGCTTGAGACAAATGCGCGCCTGGGAGAGGGCGGTTGAACGATTCAGAAAGTGGTACATGCTGGAGGATATTAAAAACCTAGACTGAACATGTGATATTTTTACAACGGGATGGTGCAAAATACAATAAAAACATAATTCATTCAACCTGACGGGTACTCGCTTACAAATGCATGTGAAAATGGTCTACTTCGCAAGGGTAAAAACTAGAATAAAGTAATTATGAGCATAAATATGTTTTCGTTGTACGATAATGCTTTCAATTCCCATTGAAAAGAAATAAAGCAGCAAAAGCATCAGGATAAGTTGGAAACCATGGATGAAAACAACAAAGAACATATTTAAAATTTAAATTGCTCAGCGTAACGATTGAACCGGTTCGCTCACCGACACGAACATCTTTAAACAACCGGTAAAAAGAATCACAACTGAAACCTCTTGACAGCTGTCAAGTTTTTCATAGAGCTCGTGCATGTTGGCTGCCCTGGTTCTTTCTTTTTCCGGTCTTGAACATGGTAAGAAGTCATTCCGTGAAAGTGCCGTGTTGAATACTATTTTTACTGTGTAAAATGGTAAATAATGCGACAAACTTAGACAAACGACAGTCCCTGCAAGCGCCAGGATGCGCCCTGTTTGTGTTGCGTATGAAGAATCATTCGAAATGATACTAATTTTCACCGTCGGCTGCTTGACGGTGTTGCTGCATGCTGTCGTCTGTCAAAGTTGGTCGCCAACACGATTGTTTCGCAGTGGCCGGCTTTGTACAATGCCTCAGTTAATCGGGAACCATGTCTCGCCTCTCCCATCTAGGGTATCGACATCAATCACAAGTGGGACCGCAAGGTTCGTCGTACGAAGCCGAAATCGTTGGACGTGTACCTTCGGCTGCTGGTGAAGGTGAGTTGAGTCCAGGCGTCCCGTCAATGTTGTGTTTACCGCTGACGTCCGAAAGCGTGCTGCGTGCCCCGATAGTGCAGTGCAAATGGTTAACGCGGATTTGTTTGCCGATTTCAGCTTTACCGCTTCCTGTACCGTCGTACACACAAAAAGTTCAACAAGGTCATCATGCGCCGTCTGTTTATGAGCAGAACGAACCGACCACCAATTTCGTTGGGTCGCGTTTCCCAGCTGATGAAGCATCGTGGCAAGGATGAGAAATCGGTCGCCGTTGTGGTCGGCACCGTGACGAATGACATCCGCAAGCTGACAGTGCCGAAGCTGAACGTGTGTGCTCTGCGCGTGACGGAGAAGGCCCGTGAGCGCATCCTCGCGGCCGGTGGCAAGATCCTAACGTTCGATCAGCTTGCCCTGATGGCCCCGACCGGAAAGAATACGGTGCTGATGCAAGGCAAGCGCACGGCCCGCGAAGCATGCACTCACTTCGGACGGGCTCCCGGTGTGCCGCACTCCAACACCCGCCCGTACGTGCTGTCCAAGGGCCGCAAGTTTGAGAAGGCTCGTGGTCGCCGTAGCAGCTGCGGTTACAGGAACTAAGCAACCCGGCAAAGATTGCACTTTCGGCGGCAGAGAACAACAACAACATCTGGAAAAAGAAGTGCTCGTGTTCTTTTGGTGTATCCGATGAACGAAGGCGAAATACAAGGAAGGAAACTATTCCAAACGAATCGTGAAATGTGTACGGATGCGTGTTCGGATGTAGCGCCGAGTAATGGAACCGGTGGAACTCTCTCGCAAGAGCGTGTTTATTTCTAACATCAACAAATCAGCTCTGCTGATAAAAAGACACTACCGCCACCTCGTCCGTTCCGCGGTGCACATTCCGTGGCTAAAGATGGCTGTACCAGTAGTTGATCAGAACTTGGTCCTGTTGCTGCACTCCCATGATTTTTTTTATCTTCGCAACGTCCTGATTGGAGCTCACCTTCCGTATGCACACAACTTTGCTATAGGAAGGGAAAAGGCGATCCAGAGTTTAGTGACGCTGAAATGGATTCGAAGCATGCTTTGTGATTCATACTTTTTCCACTCCTCAACTAGTACCCGTAAATGTTTGTCCAATGCATGGTCATTGAACAGCTCCTCGTCGATTGCTTTGATGATTTTTTGCAACAAACTTGGCACTGCAACACAACAGAAAGTCAGTGAATGGAGGGGCCTCTTAGGGCCAAATTAAATCAACTCACGTTTGCTGGGTAATTCGCCTTCCCAAGCGCACACTGCCACCGTGTCCTTGTCGCGGTCATCGACCAGATCAACACGCATGATGCTGCTGGACGAATGTGGCGCTATGGCTTCCTGTTTCAGATTGATGATACGAAACTCGTTGGCCGACGTGTACGTTTCTGCGTGCGCTCGCGCCAGCTTGTGCAATGCTTCGGGGAGGAACTTTTTCAAATTGGCCACCAGGCAGTACCCCTTGATGGGTGTACCTCGTATTACGATCTGTATGCCGGTCAGGGCGCAGTAGCAAACCGAAAGGAAGTTACCCTTTAAAATGCTACGAAACATGCGCAGCGAGTATTTGGTGCGCGTACGTTCGTCGATTTGATCGAAACTTTTTTCGAAGCCACCTGTAATCCCACCCAACCGTCGCAGCTGGTAGCCCTCCTTATCCGACTGTACCATGGCAAAGCCTTCTTCCGTTTCCTTGCCCAACCACACGGGCGTCGATGGGCAACCGAGTGTGATGCTCTCCGTCAGGTACCGTGCGCCGGCCCAGAGGATGAAAGAAAAGTGTGAATGAACGTACGCGTAGATCGACTCCTTTCCCGTCAGTTCGACCAACGATCGGTTGGCCGTTGGGTTTGTCACGTTGCTCGTCGAAGCGCCACCAAGGCATTTGTTAATACGTTGCGCCCGATCCAAGCCCTGCCTTCGCTGATCGTCCTCGTGAACCACCCGTGCGTACTCTTGCAGCTCCCTCGAAACCTTGGCCATGCAGTCGGCCAGAAACGGTTGGGTGTTTAGAAGGAACATTTTGTCCTTCATTAAAATGACGATGGAAAACCGTTTCTGGAAGCCCCGCGCTTCCGAGTCGTACAGATGAAAGGCATGGCTCAGTACGTGGCCGTGCTTGGCGTCACCGAAAAACACGAAACCACCCTCCGACGCCGAGCAGCTCACCTCCGAGCTTAGGCTTCGGAAGGAAGCCGTTTTAACCAGTGGCACCGTCTCAGCGATGACCGGTATTTGGCTGCTCACAAAGTTGGCATTGCTTTCGGGGTCGCGGCTCACGAGACCCATGCTGTTGCCGACCGAATTGCAGGCGGCACAGCCCTTGCGATCGAACTCGAAACTGATGTCCAGTTGCTGAGTGTTCGTTTCACGCAGCGTTTGCGTGCAGAAGATCGCACCAGGTCCTACGATAATACGATAATGCGTACCAATTAATGCTCTCAATGCTTTGCCGCAAACCTCAAACCGTATTACCATGGACTTCGCAGAAATGACACAGAGCAATTATAGCATTCATCAGCACTTTAGCATAGCGGACGCGAAGAGCGTAAATTTCGGGTTTAAACTGCGTATCAGCTGTGAAACCAAAACATGTAACTCTTGACAGGTCAAGGCATCTAGAAGCATGTTGGCCCTTAAACTAAACCGTTAACTTTTTTTGGTACAAACCAAAGGAGCTGAACAGTATTTTGAATTGCTTAAACAAACTTCGCACTTCCGCTCGTAGAGGCCTGAACAAATTGAACCAAGTTTCCAGTTTAAATAAAAGTAAACATAACATCTCACCGCTCTACACATCTCGCCGCCGTTTTGACGTAAAATGCGCGACTGTCAAACGCAGAGAAGAAGCAAAAAGTGGGACGTGTTTTGTGATTATCGACGGGCCCATGTCTATCGCGTTTCTTCGCTCGAGGTCGGTTAGTGAAATAATAGGCCAATGATAGTTTATTAGAGTCCGCTATGAACTCTCTGAAGGCGCCCTCACTGCACTCGTTGCTAGATTCCGACCATGGCTCCAACGACAGTTTGCTAACGGAGTCGCTTCAGCTCGACATCGAAGAGGTATGTACCGGAATGCTGGCCAAGGGGATTGGAGCCGGATCATAGCACCCTTTGCCCATCAACAGCTGGACGATGAAGAATACTCGCTACCGGCCGTTGACACACTGCCGACGCTGGAGAGCGTGCTGAGTGAGATCGACAGTGATCTGGACAGTGTGTCGGCTCTGGGCGTGGTAAGCCGCCATGCAACCAACGGTGGCCTGCATTCGTCGATCGCGGACGATAGCTGTGGTGGAGGCACAACGACCCCCACGCCGTCATTGGACGATCATCTGAAGCTCGAATCGATCCTTCGCCACGTCGTACTGCAGGGAGTAACGGCACAGCTAACCTCGGCCGTCGATCGAGTCGATGCTGGGTTGGCAACATCCTGCGCCGTATCCTTGATGATTGCGGTCGGCACCTCGCATGGCCACATCCTAGGGTTCGATTGCTCGCAAACCCTCAAGTGGTGTTGCCAGGACGGTGTGGCACAAGGGGCAGTATCGGCACTGGCATTCAACGACGACAACTCGCGCCTTTTGGCGGGCTTTGCCCGAGGGTCCATCCTCATGATCGACACACAATCGGGCGACGTGATCCGTACGCTCAACGAAGTCATCACGCCGAATACGGGCGTGCTGCACCTAAAGTGGACCAACCGACCCGCGTTGGCCCTCTGCTCGGATTCGGGCGGCTCGGTGTGGAGTCTCAACTTTACCCGAAGGCTCGGCATTCGAGGCTGTGATTCGCGCTGCCTGTTCTCCGGTGCTCGGGGTGAGGTGTGCACCGTCGAACCGTTAATGCTCGGCGATGAGGATCATCCGCTGAAAACGTACACGTTGGTGGCGCTGGCGACCCTGAGCAAATTTTTTGTCGTTCTGATTCGACCGCGGCTCAAGGTGATTAAATTCCACCCTATGGCTGGCTACCCGGACTGCTTGCCACTGCTGGCCTGGCAAATGGTGCTGATCCAGGCGGCGGACTCCACACGCACCATCGATCCGGTGCTGGCCGCAGCGCGAGGTTGCGATCTGTTCTTCCATCAGATCACCTACAACAGTGGGCGGATTTCGTTGCTATTTCTTCGCCACATCCAGCTGTCCTACAATCTGCTGGCCATCCACTGGCTTGGGCCCAAATCGATTGCGTGCCTCGACACGAAAGAGGTGCTGCATCTGTCCGATGTACGCACGAACCGCGAACTGGAACTGATCGATCTTTCCAACGTGGGTCTTATGTACAATTCGGCACAGTTTAAGGGTCTGGCCACTGGTGGTAACGTGTCGCCGGCCCTGGCACTAGCTGGGGCCGCAGCATGTTACAACACCGTCGTATCACAGGGTAACCAGCTGTACCTTCTCGGAGGCAAAAGTTTACACGCCATTAGCGCCAGGGCATGGAGCGATCGAATATCGTACCTCTGCTCGATGCAGCGGTGGGATGAAGCGATCGACCTGGCCATCGAGGGATACCGAGCAGCTGCGGGGCGCCAGAGGCGTCTGGTTTCGTCGAAGGAGCGGATACTGCGCATGTACGACGAGTATCTGAGTGCGACCAAAAAAACGCCCGAACTTTGCTTGGAGGCCATCGTGGCGTGCTTGATCGAGATCGGTGAAAAGTGAGTGCGTCCCGAAAAACAGGTTTACGAACATCGAATTAAGCTTATTTTCTTTCACCACCCAATTCTAGACAGTTGCTGTGGGAAGAGCTGTACGATCGGTTGCCTGTGCCCGATCATTACCTCGCCATCATTGCCAAGCATATCGAGAGCGATCAGCTGGACTCCGTTGCGCCGTCGGTCGCCCAGGTTCTATGCGAGCACTTTTGGAAGCGACGGGAAACGGTGCGGCTGGAGGCACTCATCCTGAAGCTGGACTGGCAGTGCTTGGATCTGCACCAGGTGCTGACGATCTGTCGCAAGGAACGTCTGTACAGTGCGCAGATGTACCTGAACACGAAGGCGCTCGGTGATTATACGATCTCGCTCACCGATCTGATACCGCAGATCGATCCCTCCGCGAATGATTTGCATTTGGGCAACTGCCTGCTGGTGTACATCTCGAGCTGCCTCGCTGGCCGGGGTTACCCGAGCGGCGAAATAGCGGCGGACACGATCCCGAGCGTGAAGCACGAGGTGCTGCGCTGCCTCACGGTTATCCATTCGAACAATGCACCCGACGGCGAACTGCCTTATCCGTATTTGCGCAAGCTGCTCGCATTCGATACACGCGAAACACTGAACGTCATTTCGCTCGCGTTCCAGGAGAAGGAGTTCAACGGTGAGCTAGGGCTTTCGCAGCGCCAACGGATCATCAACATACTGCTGGAGATCCTCACGCCGGATCATGCGACCTGGTCGCAGATCGCAAGCCTGCTGAACTTTATCGCCCAGCAAATCGCGTCCCGTGAGCTGCCCGAAAACGAACTGCTGCTGGAGAAGGTGATCAGCTATCTGACGGTGACGACCGATGTGCCACTGTCCCGAAGGGAGCACTTTGAGCGCGAGCAAACCTGGCTCGAGCTGCTGAGCTCGAACTGTCTGGAGCACATTCCAACCGACCAGCTGCTGGAGACTGCCCGGAAAAACAAGTGCTATCACGTGGCGGAGCATCTACTCGAGCGGCTGGGCCGGTACGAGGAAGTGTTCGATTGCTACCTGCAAGACGAGTACCGCCATCTGCAGCTGTACTCTTACATTGCCCAGCATGCGGCCGACCCGCAACGTCAGGTGTACCTGTTGGTGGTGAGAAATCTTTGCCAGATCGTCGACATTAACTGCGAACAGGCGGCTCGGGTGCTGGTGGAACACTTTATGCGTTTCTTGGCCAGCTTCTTGCAAAGCCTCGAGCGAGCGGGCGAGCCAGAGCGGTTGTTTCGCTTTCTCGAGGCACTGCTCAAGCAATCGGTACAGCTAGAAACGAGCGATTTGGAGCGCTACCTAGAGCTACTATGTCAGTACCGGCCGGATGAGGTGATTGACTTCTTGAAGTCGAACGATTCCTACCGCGTCGATAATGCCGTCCGCACGATAAAACGCTTCGATTTGAGTGCTCCATTAATCTACCTCTATGAAAAGCAGGCCGACTATCAGTCCGCTTTCAATGTGGCGGTCGGAACGCTGAAGGACGCCCCGGAGAGTGCGGTCGAGATGTGCGCTCTGCAGGTGAACGCTCTCTGCATTCGTGCGTCCTCCGTGCTGGCGGAAAGCGAACGCGACCATCTCTGGTTTTCACTGCTTAACATAGTACTCGCCCGCAACGATCTCACCTCGGTCACGAAAAACATTCTCCACTCGGCCAGCGAGTTTGTCGATCTGCCGAAGCTCGTGCAACTCGTGCTCAATTCGGGCACGCAGACGGGCAACTTTGGCGACATCAAGCATCTGCTCATCGGCATGCTGTCCAACTCGGCATACGAAACGCTGCTGCTACAGACGACGTCGCGGATTTTGGGCAAAGATTTGCACACGATACTGGCGAAAGAGCACCGTCAGGCCAGGCGTGGCCTGGCGGTTAAATCGATCAAGTGCATCGTGTGTCGTGCATGGCTGTACGGCGCCGAGCAGCAGCAGCCGATCGTCGTCATGGGTGACTGTGGTCACGCAATGCACCAAAAGTGTGCGAACGATTTCTGTACCTTGCCCGTGGATTCACCACCGCCAGCAGCGACAACGGCCAATTCCAGCGGCGATGGAGCCACCGTTAGCAGTTGGAGGATGCTCAAGTGTCCGCGCTGTGATGCGGTGGTCGTGGAACAAGCTTCCATTAAAACCGCCGAGAGCTACATGGAGCCCGGACCCTTCCTGTCGCCAGACTCGATAAACGATAGTGGGCTAAAGCTAAGAGCACCACCCCGAGTGGGTCGTTAGACAGGCTGCGTTTCTGCGTTATACTATTGTCCTTATTCTTCTAGTGGTCATTCACCATCCAACCTGTAACGCGCGAAACGTGGTGGGTTTTCATATTCCGTCATGAGCTCTCCCCTGTTAGCAAGAACACCAACCTCTGATTATCGAAGTGTTTTAACATCATTCTTTGCTGTGACAAAAACAAACCTAATCTGTAGCATAAATCTACCAAATCTGTTCACACACACACCACATATTTTTAGAGACTGTGTTAGCAAAGGTTTTCCTACGAAAGTATGTTATTATTTATCGTGCATTAAACGTAGCTATATAAACTTACAATTGATATGTTGAGTTGGTTGATAGCCAATGCTGTAACCGCACCGAGTGGCGCGCGCGCCCATATTTAATGTAAGAAAATGATGAGTGATCATTTTGCGCATCGTCATTCTATTGAAATAAATGCCGCGTTCGAACGGCAGGAAAATTAATCTTTTGATTCGAAATATTCATTCAAAAATCGGCAAAAAAACGCATTTGTCATTTGCCACAGGCTTGGTTTGACAGGTCGCACATAAACAACAATCACAGTAGCTCGCCGACTACTAAGCCGCGGATACTACATACTACCACGGATGGCTTCGACGGTTGCTAGTGACGATAGTGCCCAGGACAGGATGCGGGCGGGTTGTGTGTTCTGCGCGATAGCCAATGGTAGTGATCCGGACACGGAGATCGTGTTCCAAAACGAGCGTATTTGCATATTCAACGACATTCGACCGTCATCCGATTTCCATTTCCTGGCGGTACCGAAACATCACGTTGAAAATGTGAGCTCACTGTCCGCCGCTGATAAGCCTTTATGTAAGCCGCCGTGTACTCGATAACATCGATAAGGAACTGACTAAACTGCCTTTTATTTTTTGCTGCTTTCAGTGGAAGAGCTTAAGCGTGAGCTTGTTCGCGTTCTGGAAGGGAAACAGATCGACCAGAGGGAAGCATCCTTCGGTTTCCACATTCCACCATTTACTAGCATTAAACACCTTCATATGCATGCGATAGCTCCAGTCGCGAAGATGGGCTTTATTTCCCGAATGATTTTTCGACCCAACACAATGTGGTTCAAAACGGTCAGTATGGTTAAAGGACAAACTTGTAGCATAAACCTACGTACTGGTATTCACTTTGTCTCTTGTCGCCCTTAGGACGAGACTGTGCTGCAATCGCTGGGGAAAAATTGACGCTAAAACGCTGACTCCATTATTCGAAACAATTCCCGAAACATAACACGAATAAATCGCTTTCCACATTGAAGCTGAATTAATTAACTGTAATGTCCCAATACCACTTTACTAGCTTGCACTGTGCTGCCTTTTTAAACGGGTGGTCTCTATGGTAAACTTTGTCGTTTCTTATCCGTAGAGCCATTGAGCCACAATGGTAATGAACACGTTTTTAGATCAGAACATGGATACTAGGTATCGGTTTATTTTGCTTGTCATTTGAGTAGTTATGAGCAATGATTGAAGCAATTAAACTATTTGAAGAACATTATAAACAATGATTAGCGATTAAAGTTTGATAGTATTGCACGTATTCGCCACACTGTTCATCTGAAATGGCAAAACAAAAGGAAAGTTGCATAATTGGAAAACCTTTTTACGAAACACTTGCGCCGACTTACGCTTCAAAAAGTCCGGCGATCCTCGGAGTCGAACGTTTTTCATTTGGAAAAAATTGTACACCGAGTGGAACACCAACGGATCGTTGGTGCGGCTGGCCGCCTCCAGGTACTTTCGGGCGGGCAAGGAATCAGCGCCCGGCATTTGCTTGGCCAACCGCAAAGCATCTATGATCTGACCCCGTTCCAGCAGCACCTCCAGTATGATCTCGTTTGCATTGAGCCGGGCCAGCATATCGAGAGCCATCTGCGAAACGATCGGATATGCTGCGTTCGACAGGGAAAGCAAAAAGCAGGCCAAAGCTTTCGATTCGTTCAGTGCGGAATGCTTCAGCAGTAACTGCAGCGTATCGAACTGCTGGTGGTCGACCAAATCGATCAAAAGCGCTTTGCTCAGCTCATGATTGGCGCTGATTCCGTGACGCGCCAACGAGTTCAGGTAGAGCAGAAGAACTTTGCCCATCTGCGGTGTGTCGATGATGGTGGAAAACACCGCGGTGTACAGGTCGTTCTGGTCAATCAGCACCCGGGGCGTCACCGGTGCTTTTACGGGTGATTTGGCGATCGAAATTAGGGCCATTTGGTTTTGAAGTTCACTGTCCAGCACGCTTTTGTAAAGTGCGTTTAGCTTGTTGAAGATACTCTCGATCACGGGCAGCATCGTGCCACTGTAGCCGCTGCTCATTGTTTCTTTAAGCACGGACAAGATCACCGCTTTACCGTCGGTGCGTTGCAGCAAAAACTCTACCAACCGCAACCGGTCGGTGATGAGAGCGCACAGGGCATTCAGTTTCAGCTGAACGAACCACAAACAGCCGAGCTTTGAATCGATCACGATGTTCGGCTGAAACAGTACCCAGTCTTTCGTATCTGTGGAAGAGGGCAGGGACCATAGATGCATGAGAAGCCACTTTAATTTCACTCCTGCGCAAGTACGTACACAATTCACAGTTGATCGTTTTCCCATCAAGCGATATGCTCGGCACCTCGAGCTGAAACGGTCGGATCGGTTTCGCCGGTATAATGGGCGAGTGAATGATGGCCCCGGAACCGTGCTCCGTTTCACTGCTGCTCAGAGCCGTGTCGAACAGCATCGAACTGGCCGTGGCCTGGTGGTGCACGATCACCACGTCGTCGACAATGTTCATCGCAAAGCGACCACTTTGGCCCAACTTTAGGATGTGCGATTTTTTAGGGGCCAATCCTGGGCCGTTCAACAGGTAGATGACCACTTCGAACGGGCGGTTTGAAGGTTGGCGCAGAATCAGGATCGCATTGGTGCCGTACATTTGTGCCAACGTTACGTCCTTACCCATGCATCCCTGATCGATACCCACTAAAATGAAAACAGAAGATTACATTGTGCCGCAACACAGTCACGGCCAGTCACACTTACGCTCCAGTCGGGGAAGTTTGGTAATGGTGGCCGGTTTCAGAATAATGGGCGTTAGAATAGTGCCCATGTTGGACGAAAGCAGAGCAAATTTGGAAGTCGGGCAGTAGCTGAACCAGTTCACGGTTATGTTGAGCGATTTGATGGATTTCAGTGACCGCTTCTCGTAGTTCACCGTCAATATTTCCACGCCCACGTTTGTGAACAGCGCAACGTGCCGTTCCTGTACCCAGACGAATCCGTAGATCGTGTTTTTGCCCTTAAACACCAGCATCTCCTGCGGGTTCGGTCGATGATTCGGTCCGAAGCTGATAAATTCGACCGAAGTCTCGTTCCGCTGCACCGCCAACACCTGGTTGTCGATCGAGAATTTAATCGACCGAATTTGTGCATCCGGAGTGTCGGAAGTGTGGAGATCCATACAGAACACGAAACTCTCCCCATCCTTGGCGCCCTTCACCACGACACCGGTTGCGCCGCCGGAACGTACGGCTATGACCTTTCGGGAGTGAAAAATTGGTACAACAAGCGCATAACCACGGGCGGTCCCGTTCCGAGCGTACCTGCTGCTTGGCATCGTCGAAAAACACATTCGTCAGCAGCCCGGTGCCGTCGAATCGAACCGGATCGGGCGAAAGCTCCAAATAGTAGTGCTGCAACTCGGTGCCCATTTTTTCATCTCACCCAAAACATTGAATCACCAAATCATAACAACAATCTGACGTTTGTACAGAGGACAAACGAATGCAGCCAGCCAAGGTTGCTAGGGAATGATGGCTCAAGTAAACAGATTGAAACGAAGGCACAAGCCGGCCAAGGTTGCTAGGGAATAGGTGCCCAAGGTTGATTGAAAAAGTGCGGTTTGTGAAGTGTCATAATAAAGTAGGCATTTTGCGAGCAACGAGGTTTGTGGTTTGTTTGCACCCAGCACCGCGCCGCGCGTGAATTGAAATCAGAATGGACGTTTTGTCGCGACCGGCCGAAGAATTCGGCAACGATGACGCCTTGGAGAATATGTGGGCAATGAAAGCGATCGAGCATGCATCGGTCCACTTCAATCTTCTGTGCAGCGTGGACCCCCGGTTACTTCGCTTGACACCGTACGATGACCAGATTTACGAGCAGTTTCGCCTCATGTTTCCCAGTATGAACGTTAGAGTAGTCGATGAGGACGAGGTCAAGAGTGCCACCGGAAAGGAAAAATGGAGGACGTATATGGAAAAGTTTAACCGACTGGAAGACTACAACATGGGGACGCTGCTGCGTGCGAATGCGGAAGAAGAGTTTCGGCCAGAAAACGCGCTGCTCGTGGTGAGGGCCCAGTTTTGGGCGATAGAAATCGCCCGCAACAGAGAGGGACACAACGATTGCATTCGGACCAAGTTTCGTGGCGTCGGCGTCAGTAAGGTCAACGAATAAAGCGCACTTTTTTCTAACATAAACACCGGCTTTCGGAGTCGAGTACGGTGGGGTCACCGTTTCGATCGATTGTTGTTTCAAATATGTTACTCTATTACCGATTTATGCACATCCCGCCTCCAGAAGCGAAGTGAAAAACAAACAGTCGTTGGTTATGCGGCCAGTTCATGTGCCTGCTTCTTTTCGAGTTTCTGTTTTCGCTGTAGCAATCTCTTCTCGCGTTCGTACTCCTTCAGCCGCAGGATGTAACTGAAAGCAGCAAAACGAGACGTTAGCCCAGCGCACCAGCTGTGACTCAGTGTCCTTACTCGTCATATTCGCAGTTCAAATACTCGTGCTTCTCGTGGGCGCACTTGTAGGCCCACGGCCAAACATCGGCCCGGCAAGCGCGATATTGGATC
Source organism: Anopheles cruzii (assembly GCF_943734635.1). NCBI lineage: Eukaryota > Metazoa > Arthropoda > Insecta > Diptera > Culicidae > Anopheles > Anopheles cruzii. The sequence continues at coordinate 47,425,650 of NC_069144.1, read as the reverse complement.
AGTTTGTGGGCACAGTAATCCCGGTTTTCTAATGGCAGCTTTGCCGCTTCCATCTCTTCTTCTGTGGCAATCATCACTGAAAGCGAAAAAGGCAACCATCGCATTAATCCACACCCGCGAATCCCGCGAACATGTTTGGTTTGACGCGCGCCACAGATTCTTCGCCGACATGTTATGTAATTTACGGACACTAGAAACGGCCGTACAACCGCACGATATTCGAACTCAGCGGTAGTATGGAACCGGTTTTACCGCTCCCGATCTGTCCGCAGCGGGTAGCGCCAATTATCTTACCCCGTGCTTTCCGGCCATGAGGGAAACCAAGGTTCGGATCGAAACTCGGCTCCGTTAGCGGTACCGGAGTACCCTTTGGGTTGGTCAAATACAGTGACACGTAATTTCCCATCCTACACCGCCGCTACTCCTTTATCGCAAGGCAGCCCACAGGTCGACCTGAAACGAACCCAACAATGTGGACAATTGTTTGTGCAATCTCTGTATTTGTTTTCGTTCTCCTGAATCCAATTTTTCACCTACGATTGTTTTACGAACTCCCGTGCACTGAACACGACCGCTGAATGTCAGCACGAACGTCACATCTGACAGTGGGTTCGAACGTTTATATTTTCAAACCGGAAGACTACTAATGTTGTATCGCGTAATAAAATCCGTCTCACTGGTTGGTTACTAACTCAAAGCACACAAACCAAAAACCTGTCCAATCCACAGTGGGTTTTTTAATCACATGTTGCCAATATCCCGCGTATGTCTGCCGCGCGACCGCTGAATTCGCTCTTGAGGTGCTCGGTGAGAAAGTGAGAAGAAATGCGTTTGACGTTTGACGTTTCGTATCCTATGCGAGAGGAATGTGTGTAGGAAAAAAATGTTTTGATTCCTAGTGTGCTAGTGTGCGTGCGAGCTCGCTCGCTCGCTCTCGCTCTCACGCCTGCCCTCTCTATCTCGTTCGCGCAGTTTCTCTCTCACCGTACAGTGGCTCCCGCCGCTCACGCGTAGAGACGATTCTCGTGCAGCCGCAGCAGCAGAAAGAAGACGACAACGACGACGGCGAAAAGGGGAAACATGATGAAAACGCCGTTCCGTTAATGGCTGCCGCGCGAGAAGGTGTAGAATGAAAACGGTGAAATTTTACTGAATCCAGTGCTCGAACGATGTGGTAGAACGGTGCACACCGCACAGGGCGAAGAACTGTTTGACCGATTGGCGACAAGATACGACAGGGGTTTTGGGGCGTCGCGCGGCGTGCGATTGCACCCCATCGCAGCAGGCAGGTAAAATATTTCGCCCGAAAAAGAAAAGAAGTTTCTCTCCGCGCACACACGAATCGCGAGCAGAGTGGTTCGCGGCCAGCGCGATTCTTCGTAGTGGTCGTAGTTGTCATCGTACCAGTAGTAGCTGTAGCTGGTGGGCTTTCTTGTGCGTTTAGTTCCCGGCCACCGCAATCGATCTCACGGCAAATTTTGCACTGCCACCCGTTTGGGGTCGCAAAATTGCAAACGGCAGCATTGGTGGCCGCCGCGAAGGAGCTTTGTGGGCAAATCTTGATAAAGAGACAGCCACCCAACACGCACCCCGAGAGGGGTGGAAGAATATGCTCGCCAGCGCTATGCTGGGCGTGCGTTAGTGTGTTCGTGTGTATGTGTGTGTGAGAAATTGTGCGTGTGCGTGCCTTGTTTGAAGAAGGGTTTCCTGTGGAAGCAATATACGGCGGTGGCCACAACACATCGGTTGCGCTGCCGGTTGGCCGGTGGTGAAATGTTCGATTCAAGTGCAATCGTGTGCTTACAGGTTTCGTTTCGTCCCAAGTGAATCGGCGGAAGCACCGATGTGAAAAGAGGTGGTGGATTACTCCGCCGCGCCAACGAGCTGGTCGGTGTTCAATGAACCTGCGGCGGCGGCAACGATGACCACGGCACGGCCCAACGTTCGAAGAGTGCAAAGTTGCTAGCCCCGAAGGACTATACGTTCCGATTCCCATCCACAGCATATAATCCCCAACCACCGCACACACGCACACACACACGCACGTTATTCAGGGATGAATCAATCCTGATCTCAGCGTTGCGCTCCCGACGGTAAGAGAATTCGACGGCCCAGCCTGGTGTGGGGCTGGAGCCTGACGAATCGATTGAGCTTTCACGCGCGGCAGTCCGGAAAGTCAGAAAACGGGAGTTAATTGCATTACAGTAGGCGTTTGCTCTTTTTTTTGCACTGCTGAATAAAATTGATCGCCAGCAGAGTGAATCAACATATTTTTGCCACTCGTCGTTGTGTGTGGCGGGTTGCAACAATAGACAAGCATTTCCGCGCAATGACCCCCATTGTGTGTGCATTTGGGGGGGCTTTCCTTTGTGTGTTACAGTCGGCTAATTGCCATGCTAAATGTGTTCCTAGGACGCTCGGATTACTGGATCGACTGGATCGAAGCAAGCCTCCTTTGACGGACGGGGATCAGTAGAAAGAAGCGTTGTTTTTGACATCCTAAAATGTCCTTGCGCGCCTCCAAGCAGGCTGTGTGCAAGTTCCAGAGCCAAGAAGATGTGGCGCAACCTCCTAGGCTTTACGTAGGGTGTGCTGCTGCTGCGGTTGGCCAAACAGCAGGCCCCAGAGCCAGAGCCGGAACAGAGGCTCTTCGTTCTCGCGCTCTCTCCAAGCTGGCTGCTGGTGGCAGACCAGCGGCAGAGAAGACGGTCACAACGAAGAAAAGAACTATACTACTACACGGAGCAATCGGATGCTCTCCGCGCGAAACTCTCACTCCCGGCGGGCGAGGTGGATGACTCTGCGCTTCGCTGTTCGCGATTGGGGATTTTTGGATTTTGGAGTGTGTGACACGGTTGTCGAAAAGCGGAACTACCATGTCGTCCTCCCTGCGGCGAAGGAGGATGCTCCATTTCATCCGTGGACCAAGTGGCCCCACGAAACTCTCGCTCTCTCCCGCTCTCTCTCTCGCTCTCGGAGTGAGCCCCGGAACTCCGGTAGTCTGGAGTGTGGTGTAGCGTTCGGCACCAATGTATTATTCATGTGCAGATAGAAATGCAATGCAAGCCAAATAATGATATACGAAACTAAATAACACACACGCGGCCCCATAGTTGTCGTTGCTGACCGTCGCGCGCTCTCGCACTCGCCCAGCTGCACTCTCCGGTTCCCGGATGCGGGGCATGACGACAGGCCATATTCCATACACCATCCGCGGTGGTCGATGTTGTTTGCAGTGAGCTTACCAGCGAACACACTCGCACCGGAGCGGCCGATGACGGCAAGAGCCTGAGCCTGGTGGACGAGGCCGACTCATTCGCCGGCCAATGAGCGGCGAGTGGTGTGGTGCTGGTTATGTGTTTTTGTATTATTAATCATGTGCCCCGTCGCTTAAAGAGCTTTTATTTCAACAAGTACATAAAATGAGTAGCACTGCCTTTCCGATATCGATTACCCCCATCGCCAGCAGCTTTTTCGGGTGGACGAACGAACGAACCTGGTCCCCCTGCTGGGTAAATTGGCCGCTTGCGGTACAGCAACCTTGAAAGAGTCGTAAGCCAAACGTCTCCAAAAGCTCACTGGAGAATTACTGGAGACCAAAAAATATCATACGAATCATTGTGCTGTACCGAAACGTGACTTGGGCGCTCCAAAATCACATCCTTCACGTCCATTTGTCTAATGGTTTCCCCCCGCCCTGGCCGCGCACCGCCAATCGGTGTGTTGTGCGGAACATTGTATTTTAAACATTGAACGATTTTAGGACGACTGCAGGATTGCGGGAATGCGCATGAATGAAGCATACATCTCTCACCCGAGCCCATGTACACCCGAGCAGCAGCAATTCCGATTCCGAACCGGAGGGGGGCAACTAGGAACCACACCACCGCCGGTGTGCGTGTGTGTGTGTGTGTGGTCGGCAGCGAGTGTCATCTCGCGAGCTGAGGATGATCTTCGTTGTCCCGTTTTTGCTCTATGCGTTTTGCATTTCGAAAATGGCCAATTCACTTCGCATTGCGTTTACGACCGGAGTAACATATACGTTTCACTATGTACCGACAAAGTAACCGGGCAATGCAAAGCTATCTTGATGTAGCAGTATTTGCTTAGCCAACAACCAGACTGGAGCAGACTGTTGGGGCATCGAAGAGCCCTTTGGTTTTGTTTTCGGTGTTCGAAAGAGTGTTCCCAGTTCGTGTCGGATTTTCTTATGTGACCGACCGACCGACGAGTCGAAGAACGTTACGCGAAGTGCTGAGTGTGTTGTCGGCGACGATGGCCAGTTTGTAACTGCAAAAAAGGACCCTGCGAATGTGGTTCACAATGATTTTTTTGCAACAGGACCTATCTTTGACCTCGCGTATCTTTCTTCCATTTCAGCACGACCTGCTTGGATGTACCCCAGTGCAATGATGGCCGTGCTTTGAGCTGGCCGAAAGCAGCAACGACGCGCCCCAAAAACAGAACAAAATAAACCTGACCGTTCCTCACCGTTCGTCGCAATGGATCCGAACGAGAGCGGTCACCACGCACAGGGACCGCCGGCGGCGCCGCCACCACCCGTCGACGGTCGAAGCGCGCCGTCCCTCGTTCCGCAACTGACTCCGGGCAATGGGGTCGGCTTGGGTATGAGCTCCGGGGCTGCCGCGGCGTCCGCTTACCATCACCCGCACTACTCGCAGAATGCGGCCGCCGCCGCCGCGGCAGCCGCGGCCGGTCACCATCTGGCTCCCGGGTACGCGGCCGCCATGATGGACCACCATCATCAGCACGTGAAAGATGCTTACTACCACCACCATCACCACGGCCGGCATTACGATCCGTACGCGATGCACCACGGCCACGGTGGCCCGTACCATGCCCCTCCGCCACCGCCCTTGGGGTCGATGAATCCGATGCACTCGCAGCATTCCTACCACCAACATCACCATCCGCACCAGAATCCGTACGGTCACTCCGCGTACCATCCGCATCAGCCGGCGTCACTGTACCCGCCGCCACCGCCACAGGCCCCCACCGGCATGCACCATCATCCGGGTCATCACCACTCTTCGCTGCTACCCTCGACCGGGCCGGGCTCTTCATCCATGGGTCAATACTCTGGCAGCGGTGGCGGTGGCCATCAGCAGCAGTACCCTGGCTACGGACAGCCCGTCGCAGCCACGGATCAATCCGCCGGTTGTCACTATTCCACTCCGGGTGGTGGTCACCATTACAACCCGGGGGCCTATCGCGATGATAAGGATATGCTGATCGGTCCACCGGAACCACCCCACGGGGACCCATCCGGTATGGGTGGCTTACCACCCGCTCCGCTTCCTACGCAGACTGCCGGACCTACGGCTACTGGGGGAGGTGGTGGAGTGGCCGGCAGCACCGGTGGCGGTGGAAAACGTAAAATTGAAATACTCGACAATATTCTGATCAAGAAATCCAAACACATCCCCGAACCGGCGGGCCCAATGGCCACGGGCAGTGCTCCACCGGCAGCAGCTTCAAGCAATCAAGTACCGCCGCCGCCGGCTTCGTTTTGTCCACCACCCGGTGTACCCGGTGACCACCAGGGGACACCGGTAGGCGATGGTGTTAAATCGTCGTTCCAGATATCCAATTTACTCGACGACAAGAGTTCGAAGCAGCTTCCGGCCCCGCCCGGAGTCGATATGATGACCGCAGCAGCAGCAGCATTGCCACCGGCGCCAATCGAAGTTCGGGGCAGCGGGGAAAAAAAGCAAACGACCGGCCGCCATGGAGGCGGGTCAAAGGCGAACAAGAAAACGGCTTACGAAGGCGGTTCCGGTCGAAGCAAAGCCGGGGCAAACAATGCCAAACACGATTCCTCACACCACCACGCACACGGGGCGGGTGCGGGTGGCAGTAACGAGACACACCAGCCGACGGCTGACCACCAGCAGCCGGCGCCGCAGCAGCAGATGGACTTTGAAATTTCCGAAAAGCTCAAGGAGATGGGCGAAATCAGCGTCAAGCCGGTATCGAAGACGGACGCGAATGCCAAGGCACGGCAGCAGAGCGCCGACCTCGAGTGCAACGAGGAGATATCGCTGGAGATCACCAAGAAGGATGCGGCCGCCATCCGCAAGGTGACCAATTTGCGCAAAAACATCAAGGAAGTGATGGACGATAATCAGCTGGACGCGTCGACGCTGGCGGCCCAGCGGCAGGAACTGGAGCGATTGGCGCGCGTCCAGGAGCAGCAGCGCATTATCCGCGAGGTGCAGCGCCAGCTGGCCCTCGAACGCCAGACGAACAAAACGGAACAGAAGGTGATGCAGTTCCTGCAGGGACACGCTTCGATACTGAAACCACAGCAACCCGGCACATCCAGCGGGGCCGCCGCCGGTACGTCATCGGCCAGTGGCGGCACTGTGCCCACCGGTAGCCCTACGATGGCCTCATCCTCTGCAACGGGCGGACCGGTACGGCTTGGCTATGTGAAGAATCCGTTCGAAACGCGTGGCCGTCCACCGAAGAACCGGCAGCTGTTGCTGAGCACGACACCGATCTCGACGGTGACGGCCACCAGCGCTGTCAGCGCCACCACCACCACCCATCTCACACCGTCGGTCAGTATTGCGCCCGTAAAGGCCAGCACCAGTAGCGGCACGGTGCCGCTACCAGCCCCGGCGTCCACTTCGTCGTCCTCGTCGTCACCGTCCGTGATTCCGGTGCGCACGTTCGAGGAGATGGTCGACGACAGCGAGGGCGAAGAGCTGGAACCGGAGGACGAGGAGGAGGACGAGGACAGCGACGGGGAGGTGATCGCGCTGCCGGAGAAGAAGGAGATCGTGACGATCGACAGTTCGTCGGACGACGACGACTGCATCGTGCTGTCGGATGACGACGAGGAAGAACCGGAGGACGAATCGGACGATGACCCGCAGAACAGTGGGCTGCACGTGAACGATACGTACAACGTGCCGGATGACCAGGGCCGGGTGGTGATCAACGTGGGTCACGCCGACGGCGAGGAGGACATCTTCCTGGCGCCGCAGATTGCGCGCATCATCAAGCCGCACCAGATCGGTGGTGTGCGGTTTCTGTTCGACAACATCATCGAGTCGATCGAGCGCTACGACTCGTCGACCGGGTTCGGGTGCATACTGGCCCATTCGATGGGCCTCGGGAAGACGCTTCAGTTAGTTTGCTTCTGTGATATATTTTTAAGGCACACCAGCTCGAAGACGGTGCTCGTCATTATGCCGATCAACACGCTGCAGAACTGGTTGAACGAGTTCAACACCTGGCTGCCGGATGATGCGACGCACAGTCCGCTGCGCAACCACGGTGAGGTGCGGTCCCGCAACTTCCGCATCTACATCCTGAACGACAGCCACAAGACGCTCAAGTCGCGGTCCAAGGTCGTGCTGGAGTGGGCCAAAAATGGCGGTGTGCTGCTGATCGGGTACGAAATGTATCGGCTACTGAGCCAGAAGAAGATGACAAAGAAGAAGAAAAAGAAGAGCAAAAAGGGGGGACTGGCGGGGGCCGATCCGGAGCCGGTTGAGGAGGAGAAGGAATCGACGGAGGAGCAGCGCAACATGTTCGACGACATCCACGAGGCGCTGGTGAAGCCGGGCCCGGATTTGGTGGTGTGCGACGAGGGCCACCGGATCAAGAACTCGCACGCCAGCATTTCGGTGGCGCTGAAGCAGATCAAATCGAAGCGGCGCGTCGTGCTGACGGGCTACCCGCTGCAGAACAATCTGCTCGAGTATTGGTGCATGGTGGACTTTGTGCGGCCAAACTATCTCGGCACCAAGACCGAGTTTAGTAACATGTTCGAACGCCCGATTCAGAACGGGCAGTGCATTGACTCGACGCCGCAGGACATCAAGCTGATGCGGTACCGGGCGCACGTGCTGCACTCGTTGCTGCTCGGGTTCGTCCAGCGCCGGTCACACTCGGTGCTGCAGACGTCGCTGCCGCAGAAGGAAGAGTACGTGCTGCAGATCCGCATGACCGAGTTCCAGCGCAAGCTGTACAGCGTGTTCATGAACGAGGTCGTCCGGACGAAGGCGGTACCGAACCCGCTCAAGGCGTTTGCCGTGTGCTGCAAGATCTGGAACCACCCGGACGTGCTGTACAACTTTCTCAAGCAAAGCGAGCGCGATCTCGATCTGGAACTGGAGGAACCGGAACCACCGGGGGCGGCGGCGGCGGCCGGCAAACAACAGCCGGCTGATCCGGCTGCCATAGCGGCGGCGGCGGCGGCAGTGGCCGGGACGCCGATGGAAGTGGACGGGAATGGGCCGTCGGCGGCGCTACCGAACGTTTCCCCAACGACGATGGCAACGAAACCGGCCCGCAAGAACGCGGCGCTTCCGAAACCGGCCAAACCGTTGGCACTGAAAAAGGACGGAACGCCGCGCAAACCGAGAACGCCGAAAAAGCTGGCGGCCAACAATAAATCGCAGGCGGTCGTGGGAAAGGACGGCAAGATCGTGCCGGCCGCTACGATCAGCCCGAGCAACGTGACGTCGAAGGATGCGAACGCCATGGATACGTCACCCGCGGTGCTCCCGCCGAAAGTGGAACCGGGGTTGGACTTTGGTGGAGCCGACCGAAACGGCGTGAAACACGGTGGCGGAGGCACGGCACCGTATCCGGCACCGTTCCCTGGTGGTGAAGCCTACCCGTACCAGGCCGGGGCCTACCATCATCACCAAGCGGGTCATCCAGCGGGTCCGAATCCCAACTACGCGGGCTACAATCAAGACACGACGATGATGGGAGCGTACGATGCTTACGGTGCTCCGGGCGCTGGTCAGTACAATGCCGGTGGCACGCCGGCTGGCACGGATTCGTACGGAGGGATGTACGGTAACAATTACTATCGCAACGAGTACACCAATTCCTCGTACCATCACGCGCCGTACGATCAAGGCTACCCACCGTACGGTAGCGGTGCGAACCCGGTCGACACGAGTGGCAACCCCAGTTACAACGCCAGCAATGGTGTGCCCGGTGGTGACACCGGTCAAAACGCACAATCAACCTACTGGAACTCGGAGGCCAACAATGGCGACAACGGTGGAAACGGTTACAATGCTTACGCTCAGCAACAAGCCGGGCCACCGGGTACCAGCAACGGTGGTGCCGATGTTTACCCCGGCTATCCGGGGTATGGGGCCACGACGAACGGTAACTCGGGGCCGGGGCCAGCAAACGAAGCGTCCGGAGGATTGTACGGTTACACCGAGGAACCTCAACAGCCTACGGCGACCGGTGACGGTGGTCCGACACCTTCTTCACCGTACGACAGCGCGTACGCCACCGGGGGCAGCACCGTCAAATGGGAGGATCCAGCAACGGCCACCTCCGTCAGTGGCGACGGTAACGGCACACCGCTTTCCGATGCCCAGCAATCGATCGCCGAGCAAGCGAACGCCGGACAGCTGCCGATAAAACCCGAACCGAGTGAATCGATCACTGATGAAGCGCCCGTTCCACCCGGAACCGGAAGAGATGAATCCGGAACCGGGTTGGATGCCATTACGCAGGAGCAAGCGAACGCCCAGTACGCAAATCAACCGTCGCTCGACGATCTGAAGGATCCGGTCAAACCGGACCTGAACAGTGACAAGCCGAACGAAATCGTCGACATGGATACGACGACGACGAAGGACATCAGCCCCAAGATGGAGCTGGCGGCGGCGGCTGGAGACGCTGTGCCAGCGACCGTCGAGTGCGTGAAGCAGGAAATCAAACAGGAGACGATCAAGAAGGAAGAGGAAGAGACCACCGGGGGCGTTAAGCAGGAAGCGAACGGGCAACCGGAGGCTTTGGACAAAAAGGACCCGCTGTCCGTTGTGTCGGTGAAATGTGAGATTAAAAAGGAAGAAAATGGACCGATGGACGACGAGTGCGGTGCTGCGGGTCCAGTGGTTCTGAACGGGGATGCGTCCGAGGCCACCGACGATACTGGACCGACGAAGGACTCCGAGAAACCAGCCGTCATAACTCGGGATTCGTCGGATGTGGAGAATGGTGGCGACGTTAAGATGGTCAAGAAAGAGGAGGGTGTGGAAGTTAAACGGGAAGATGAAGAAGTTAAAAAGATTGAAAAAGAGGAGCCCGTTGAGGAACTGTTGGACGAGGACAAAAAACCGACCATCGCACTTCCAACGAGCGATGCCTGCGGTGAGTCGATCGGAACGGACGATGATTTGAAAGATAAGGCGTCCCCGAAGAAGGAAGACCCCGGTCCCGTGTTGCTCGATGGCGATGATCTTAAAGAGGGCCCGGAACAGAAGGTAGAGACAATCGCCGACCAGGAGAAGGTGGTGCCCGACGTGATCAAGATCGAAGATGACTGTGTCACCGTGAAGCTCGAAGAAGAAGGAGGCAAAGAAACGAGTTCCTCCACCACGTCGTCGGCGGCGGCGGCGGCGGTTGTGGCGGTGGGTCCAGGAATCACTCCCGGTGGTGCCGCAGGCACGGCAGCCAAGGAGCCGAAAGTAAAGGACGCCAAGGACGAGATCCCGTACGAGTGGGCGTTTGAGTTGATGAAGGGCTACGTTCCGGATCTGCTGGAAAACTCGCCCAAAATGGACATCTTCTTCTGCATCCTGGAGGAGAGCATCCGACTGGGCGATCGGTTGCTGGTGTTTAGCCAAAGTTTGCTGACCCTCAACCTGATCGAACGCTTTTTGCAGCGCAACAAAATTCCCGGCACCGAGAGCTACTGGTGTCGGAACAGCAGCTACTTTCGTGAGTATCGCTTTCATTCCCGAATATTTCGGCGCACTGGCTTACTGATGCGTTTCTTCCCCAGGTTTGGATGGCTCGACGGTGGCGCAGGAGCGCGAGAAGCTGATCAACGAGTTCAACTCCAACCCGAACGTGCACCTGTTTCTCGTTTCGACCCGTGCCGGTTCGCTCGGCATCAATCTGGTCGGTGCGAACCGGGTCGTGGTGTTTGACGCGAGCTGGAACCCGTGTCACGACACGCAGGCCGTCTGCCGGGTGTACCGGTATGGGCAGAAGAAACCCTGTTTCGTGTACCGGCTCGTGATGGACAACTGTCTCGAGAAGAAGATCTACGATCGGCAGATCAACAAGCAGGGCATGTCGGATCGCATCGTCGACGAGTGCAACCCGGATGCGCACCTGTCGATGAAGGAGATCACCAGCTTGTGCTACGACGACGGGGAAGATGGCGAGGTGAAGGATTTTAGCCAGGACAAGGACAAGTTTATCGACATCGTCATGCAGCACCTGCTGGCGTCGCACTCGAAGAAGCTCACGAAGGCCCCGTTCGCCCACGAAAGCTTGCTGATCGATCGGAAGGAGAAGAAGCTGTCGTCGGCCGAGAAGCGTCAGGCGCAGCGGGGCTACGAGCTGGAGAAGCAGGCGGCCACCAAGCCAACGTACTCGTACACCTCCATGGGCACGACCTATCGGGCGATCCGCACTTCCGATGGATCCATCATCCATCGACCGGTTGCTTCGGTAAGAGCGACGTGCCCCCCGGGGGCAATTCGATCGTCGATCTCTGCCCCCTACTAACACCGGTTCCTGTTGTAGGTACGACCCATGCAGGCGGGTGATGCGAACAAAACGAATGTGGCCGGCGTACGACCGACCCGCTGGATACCGGCCGAAGTGTGGCAACGGCAGGGCATGACGGCACAGGAAATGACGCTTCCAATCGGTACTACGCTTTTCACAGGATCCGGGAATGGCCACACACACACTGCTAACCGTTTCGTTTCCTTTTTTGCAGATGTCGTTATACCGACCAGCTCGGCCGATAAATCCAACATCGTGCTGAAGGCGGGCCAGAAGGTGATGGTGCTGAAGTCGCCCAAGGGCATCTACATGCAGCTCGAGAGTGGCAAGATCATTGCCATCCGCACGGCGTTCAAGGTGGGCCAAAGTAAGGACACGACCCCGGCCAAAGGGGGCATCGTAACGACCACTCCGCCCAGCAGCACGACGGCGGCCGGTGCTGGTCGCCGTGGATCGAACCTGACGTTCAGTACGGCGAAAGCTTCGTCGACGCTGCTCCTCCCGAAGAACGGCAGCGGGGCGGCCAGCGACTTTTCCGAGGGCAACTCACTGAGTATCGCCTCAAACTCGGACGATGACGAAAAGTCCGACTCGAGCATGCTCCCCCTGACGATCAACGACGATGGGGACAGCGAAAAGGAAACGATGAGCGTGGACGACTACCCGGACAAGCCGGGCCTGAAGAAGGACGATGTGGAGCAGGGCATGGTGCTGAACGAGAAGACTGACACGACCAGCAGCACCGGGAGCATGAGCTGCGGTGGCAGCAGCAGCGGTACGAACAACAGTACGATCCACACCGCGCCATCCTTTAAGGCCGCAGGGTCGCACCAGAAAGCGGGCGAGTCGCTCGAAAAGTTCCCCATGATTCAGTCCCCGTACGCGGCCAATCCCGCAACTGTGCCGAACCGTGCAGCATCCGTCCACCAAGCACACCAAGCACCGCAGCCACCACCTACGGCCACGGTCACGATCGATGACGATTCGCCTCCGATGCGCGACAAGATGGTTTTTAAGCCGAATTTGGTCGAACGCAAGCCGAAGGCGTCGCAGTCGGCGTTGAAAAACTATCGCCACAAGGCGGGTAAAGCCCAGGAGCCCATGGTTACCACGGTGACAACGGCCGCGGCTGCTTCGATGGCCGGTGACGGTACCAAGCCCAGCGGCAGTGTAGCGGCTGGGACGGGCGGGATAACTGAATTCCCGCCATCCGCGTCCGGTAGTGTGAGTGAGATCGGTGCAGGTAACGGCGGTGTCAGTGGGCCAGCGCCCGGTTACAATAGCTTGAACAGTATTCCACCGACCGCGAACAAACCGCCAACGGGCCAACAATCGTTGCTGATGAACGTGAACGACGGAACGGGTGTGAAGAAAGCGACACCAGCAGCAGGCGGATTGAACCCACAGGCTATGGACGCGTACCCGCCAACGGATACCGCCAGCAGCGGAGGGTATCATCTTCCGCAGTCCCCGCATGCAGCAACGTCCCGGCCGTCAAGTAAGGCGTCCGGTGAAGGGTTACCACCGGGAACTCAACCGACGTACTCTGCCGCTTACGGCGGTCACCATGGTCCACCGATGGGGGCTGGTGGCGCTAAAAACCACATGCACCAACAGCAGCAGCCGCAGCAACACCCGATTCGCTCATCGTCGTCGGTCACGCCACCTTCGCCTTACGGTGGCCACAAGAATCTACAGCACCACTCGTGGATGCCGTACGGTGGCGGCGCCGCAGGCTCTTCTACGAGCAGCAGCTCCACGGGAGGCGCCAGCAGCTATGGTCATCCTGCTCAGCACCAACCGGTGCAGCAGCAGCATCACCATCAGCAACATCCGAGCAGTTTCCCGCAGCACGGCCAAGGCCATCATCATCATCCGCAGCAGCAGCAACATCGCTCTCCGCAGCAACATCACCAGAACCAGCACCAGCACCAGCCCCAGCATCACCACCAGCAGCAGCATCCGCAGTACCATCAACCAACCGGGGCGACCGGGCCGGTACCGCCACCACCGGCACCGTACGAATCGAGTTTGAACTTCCTGGAGAAAACGACCTCGGCCTTGATCAACAATCAAAACCAGAGCGAGTTCCAGGCGTCCCTCAGCAGCATCACCCGCTCGCCAACGCCCACCGATGGGTACGTTGATTACGCACCGAAACCGGTGGCCACCACTGGGGCGGGTGCGGGAAAGAAGGGCGGCAGTGGTGGTGGCAAAAGCAAAACCCCGAAACAACCGAAAAATGATTGCGGGGCAGCCAAGAAGGCGCTCAACAAACGCAACAATCCGTCACCGTACACACACATTTCCTCGTCATCGGCCTCCTCGTCACCGTCCGCTTCGCCTGCGGTCATGAATCTTCCACCCGGTGCCGGTTCCGGTGTTCCGCCGGTCGCCGTCGCCTACCAGGGCTACCAGCCGATGCCACCAACGACTGCCGCAGCAGCAGCACCGGCTACGATTCCTGCGCCAGCGAACGTAACCACGGCGACGGTTGGCGGAGGTTACTACGATCACTATGCACCAACCGGGGCTGCTGGTGTTGGTAGCGGCGGCCATCAACAGCAAGCGGCCGCGGGCTACGGTTCGACCGTGTTTCCGGGTACGGCAAACGCGCTCGCACCGCAACCACCGCCGCCGCCGTCATCGGCACCGGTCTCGAGTGGGGCCGGGTACGCAGGGACAGGCGTAGGTAATGTGCCCGGTTCTTCGTACGCGGGTGAGTGATGGTTTGGATCGCTTTTACCTCTCTCTTCATCTCTCTCTCGGTGTTACTTCGTTTTCTTTGTATCTGAGTTTGTTTATTTTCTGTTCTGTTTTTTCGAGTACTGTTTGAAAATGTGGAGGAGCCAAGTCACAGGAAACTAGACGAAAACGAAAGGCTTTGTAACCAGAGACTAAATTGGGCATGTACAGCCGCGCCATATCGGGGCAAGCCGTGCTTCTAACGCGTGTATACACCTTGAATGGATTTTGGCATTCTTTGATGGAAGAAAATGGCAATAGTAATACAAAACCTCTTGCATATTCCCTGCGGATATGTATGGCGAAGGAAATAGAGGCAGAAAAGGAAATATTTAAATACGCCAGGCGTTTAGTTTAGTCTGAAAACCATTTACCAACTTTGTTGCGTTTTTTGTCGATCTGTTTGTGTGTCTGTCTAATTTCTCCGTTATGTGTTTCGTCTCTGTGTCCGTCCGTATCCGTAGGGCCGTCGTACACATCGAGCGGTAACAGTGCAACGGCAACGGCGACGGTGCGCTCCAACTACTACCACCACCAACCACCGGGAGCTGGAAACCCCATCGACTCGAATGGTGCTGCAGCTACCCCAACTTCCCAGGCGAACTACGCCGCACCGGTCTCGCAGTCGCACCACGGTTCATCACCGCCCGATGCCAACATGCCCCACTACTCGCAACCCCAAGCGACACCGGCCACGGTACCGGTTTCATCGTCGCCGACCCCATCGCGAGGATCCCGAGGATCTTCGTCCTCGTCCCATCAGCAGCAGCAGCAGCCTCATCATCTGCAGCAACAACACCATCATATGCATCACTCGCAGCAGCATGTGCAACAGCATTCGCATCATCCACATCAGCATCAGCAGCATCAGCAACAGCAACAAGCGGCTCCGATCGTGCAACCCGATTACCCGGCCTACCAGATGCCTTCGGCACCGATGGTAGCACCTAGTGACACGGCGGCAACGCCTGCTATGTATGGGCAGCCGCAGCAGCAACCACACCACCACCAACAGTCCCATCAACATCAGCATCATCAACAGCAGCCGCCGCAGCAACAGCAGCAGGGAAGCTTCATTCCGTACCCGACATCCCCGCCGGCGTCGACGGGCACTTCCTATGAGACCGGCACGGTGGCTCCCGGAGGTCAAAACGCCACAGCCACCACCACTACTGCAAACACGAACGGATCCGCCTTTCACAGGCCCGAAAGTGGTGGTCCTACCACGACGACTTCATCGACGGCGGTAACAGCAACGGCAGCAGCACCACCGGTGGCCGTCGCGCCGCCCGTCTCAAGCTACGACACACCGCCAACGTACATCCCGGATGCCAATGCTCCAACCTACCATCACGCCCAGTACCACCATCATGGCGCGTACCAGTCGGGGCCGACCGCTCCTCCCCAGTACCACCATCCCCAGTCGCAGGGCTACTATCCGCCACCGCCGCCGCCACCGTCGTCGGCCTACTCATACTACGCGGCACCCGGACCGTACGGGGCCGCGCAACCGGACCCGGTACCACAGTACCACCCGTATCCTGCGCCACCGGCACCACCTTCCGCGAACCCGCCGGGTGGTGCCGGTGCCCCCGGTACCGGCGCAGCAACGACTGCAAGTGGCTACAACTATCCACCGTACCCGAGCCAACCTGGCGTTGGCCAGTGGCAATAAAACTGGTGCACAGGCTCATTGTGTACAGAACCGGAAACGGATCCGACAACGCCGGCAGCGTATACGAAACACAGTGTACGTATGCATGTGTGTGTTTGTATGTATACGTGTCTATTAGGGTATGTGTTTGTCTGTCTCTCTGTGTGTGTGTCATTTGTAAATAACTTAACTAAAAAAGCATGTGTCCTCGCACTCTCATCATCGAAAGAGAAGAGCCACCAGCCCGCAGCTCTCGGGCTCCTTAACTTGGTTACGCTACGAGCGAAGCTGGCTACTGCTACTGTTGCTGATGTTGCTAGGGGCAACTGAATGTCTGACTAGAATGTTTACGTAGATTTAGGGAATTAAGAGTCACACAACCAACAACCTATACGAATACAGTTGACGGGTGGTGGCGCACTTGTTCCTAGAACGAACGAAAACGAGATAAGGATGTGTAGCCAAAACGGGTTACAGTCCCTAATCCGCCGCTCATGTGTACGAATCGTGTGCTTTGGCCTCTCCCCCGGCGGGGAGAGTATGTGTTTGTGTGGCGTAGTTCGAGTAGCGAACAAACCACAGCAGCACCACTAAACTTGAACAAACTTCCTCCAGTATGTAATCCTAACACCACAGGTTCTCGCTGCTCTCGTGTTGCAAGTAGAGTCGCTAGTAGTTTCGTCGCTCGCCGGGCAGAGATTAACCGCAATGTGCGCAAGTATTTCAGTATTATTTTTTCGTTTCTTTCCGTTCCGTTAGCAATAAATTATGGAAGAAACGTTTGTCCTCTGTGCTTTGTATATATTGGCACCGTCCGCATTGTGCGCCGCCCACTGGTTCCGCTTTTATTCGCTCCGCTTGTGTCGTTGCCGAGTGGCCGACCATTCTTTACTAGAGCGCGCGCGAGAGAGCAACTAAAAGTATCTACCGGAAGTTACTAACTAGTAAAAATATGACAACAAAAGCAACATGTGTAACATATCAGGTAAGATTCAATTTGACTGAGCAGGCGGCTGGGGTACGCTGGGGCGCTGGGTAGGAATAGTAAATTGTTCTCTCTCGGGTTTAGTAGTGTCCGCGCGTTTACAGACCCGCCTGTCGAAGAGCAGAACGCATTCAGTATAACGTAACGGTGTAGGTCTCGTGGCAAATGGCAAGGATATTTAAAATAGCAACACACACAGTAATACGAATGGTGGCTCGCTGGCGCGCTGCTACTTAAAAAAGGGAGGCGAAACTCGTCTCCATCCAGCGCCGGGTGCCGCCAGCAGTCTGGTAATCTTCTTCCAACCAATATAATAACAATATTAGCATAGTAGGGTATAAAGACTTTGAATGTAAGAACACTCTTCAAGACACTCTATGCGTACTTCAACCAAAATAAACGTAGTAGGCTTACACACAGAAAAGAAATGTTGCATTTAATGACGCTGCCTCGTCGTCGTCGTAGGGGGTCCTCTTCTTATTAGCGCACCCCTAAACCGCTTGTTGCGACTGCTAAAGCAAATGAACTCTATACCACACAACCCAGTAGTAGGCGCATGTGCATTACTCCACTGCTTAGAATCTTGAAACTAGCAATTAATGTAGGAACGAGAAAGGGAGAGCGTGCGTTAATGGGCATAGAAACGAAGACCTACCCGAGACCGGCCTGCTGTGCTTTCGTTGCCGCCGTTCGTCCTGATTGGACGACTAGTAGTAGTAGAGTAGCCAGTAACTAAATTAATCTCTTTCTTTTGCTGTCGAGAAAGGTTCCTTGGTTCCTATTACGCACTTAGAAAGAACAAAACAATGGGAGGAAAACGGCGCGGAACACAAATCAGCACCGCCTAGAGCCGCGAGCTGTCGGAAGAATAGATAACAAATTTCCTCGCGTTAAGTGTTTTAGTGTGTATGGTGTGGGAAGGGTTGAAGGGTCCGTCGCAACCACCAAAAGGGGCATTCGAACCTAACGTACACCACACAACATGGCGGCGGTGCTGCGCGATTAGTTTAGTAGAATTTGAATCGATTCGCCGCCCCAGATGCGTAGCGGAGATAGACAGCCACATGTAAGATAACAACACAACCGTTTACGATAAGTGTAATTTAAAGTAGCAACAAAATGAAGAAGTAAAACTAAATCCTTCTAGCCGTTCGCCCGATTCTCGCGCTCTTCGTTTCTATAGTACGGCAGCAGTTGTGTGTTAAGTTGCAGAAAGGGCGTTCGTGTATTGGTGTGCTTGTACGTGCGCTCAAAGCCAAATGCACGCAGAACGGGGCCGATATGAGGATGAATGAGACCGCCACAGTCCACCACGGAGACGAATGTAATAACTAATGTAGAATACGAACTGTACACGCAGGTATAATACAGGATATTTGAATTAAAAAACTTAAAAAATAAAACAAAACCCAGCGGTGTGTAGGCCCGGCTTTATGACGCACGCACGAAAGAAAACGAATTGATATCCCCCATCACGTATGGTGGGGCAGCTGCAGCTTCCTCGTGGCCATTAAAAGCTCATTAATATGCGACGTGCGTAAGACACGTGTACGTAAGTACACGGAGCTCTTGCGTGTGAGATCATGCACTATGCCCCCGACGACTAAGCTTGATAATGGTTTGAGAACCCTTACGGAACCGCTTCGTCGTTGTAGTGACCAGCTGTTTGGCCTTCGGCGTGGAGTGGATGCGTTTGGATGGGCCATTTCATCATCTACCCCGTCAAGGTCCGAAGTACGACGGTTGATGGTTACGATTTGTTTATGTCGATAGAGGACAGAAAAGAACCACTTGGAACGGAATTTAAAAACGGTAATAGTATATTCGTATAAGGACTTTGAATTTCGTGCAAAAATTACAATCCCTTTTGCTGTTACAATTTTGCCAAACCTATTGCATTTAAACGCTGTGTTTGTGTACTCTTTAGTGGTACGGCTTCACTTTGAGTCCAGTCTAGTCATCTTTGCACTCTCATCCCACAGCCAAGCAGCCAACTCATCGTTACGGGCATATTTGCTAAGCTTCTGCTCACGGCAATCGCTACGTGGTGTGTGAAAAAACCAGTGAATAGAAAACGGTTTTAACGGATTAATCTCGGATTCGGACCCCAAAACCTCTACCTGCACCCCACTTACGCATAGTATTTTCCACTCTCGCCCGCCAGATCTTCGTCCAGGGCCGTGTACAGCGTGGTTTGGGCTCCCGAAAGTGGCGTCTTGAATGCGATCCGAAGCAACGGTTTCACCAGTTTGCTACGATCAGAAACAGGGAAGGCAGGAAAGTTTGGTGTATCAGTTTGATGGAGGCCACTCCAAACCGAATCGAGCTTACTGATCGAACAGGAAGAACAGCGAGCCCATGTGGCGCGGCAGTTCCGTGTCGACCGTGCCGGGATGGACGGCGTACGCGGTCACACCGGTACCGGCGAGTCGCTTGGCCAGCTCCCGTGTGAACATCACGTTGGCCAGCTTGCTCTGGCAGTAGGCCGTCACCTGGTTGTACGATCGCTCGCTGTTCAGATCGTTGCGGTTGATCTTGCCGTACTTGTGCGCCAAGCTGGACAGGTTGACGATGCGGCTCGGTGCCGACTCTTTCAGGCGCTCGAGTAGCAGGTTCGTGAGCAGAAAGTGTCCCAGGTGGTTCGTCCCCAGCTGCTGCTCGAACCCATCCTTCGTGAGGGCCTTCGGGCACGCCATTACGCCCGCGTTGTTGATGAGCAAATCGAGGCGCGGTTCTTCGGCCATAAAACTGTGCACAAAGGCAGTTCCGTGATTTACTGCTCCCGTTGGATATCTCCGCCCCCCCCACGCGGTCGCGCTCACCTTTTCGCAAACTGTCGTATCGATTCCATCGACGCGAGGTCCAGTTCGCGCACGTGAATATTACCTAGGCCCGTTTGCGCAACGATATCGTTTCGCGCCTCGTTCGCACGCTCCAGCGAGCGGCAAGCGATATAAACTTTGCCACCACGCTTCAGCAGCTCGCGGGCCGTCTCTTTACCAATGCCGGTGTTGGCGCCCGTGATGAGGATAACCTTTCCATCGCAGCGAGTGTTTTTACGGAACTGACCTCCCTCGATGATGAGCCTTTGTTTGATTAGTGAAAAAACGCTCTCAGAATCGGACACAGAATCTCAGCACCGGCGGGCCGAGGGGTTGTGGCTTGTAGTACCTGGCCAGCTTGTAGATTAACACCGCCACTAGGCTTCCTACGGCGATGGTCAACAACATGGTGCGCGGTACTGCTCTTATCGTTCCCACCGGTGGCCGGCGATCCGTTCGCGGCGCGCAGCTGATACTAACTGACTCGGCGCAACGCACGCGGAGAGCCGTCCCGCAATCTTTGCAACGTAATGCTGTAGTGTTGCTGCTGCTTCTATACGAAGACTCTCAAGCGGAAGCCCGGCGAGTGTGTGCCGACCCATGCATGTGTGCTTCGGCATGCGTGCGAAACCATATCTGGTGCCCTGGTGGCGGACTAGAAATATAATCCGTGAACGATAAGAAGTGCAAGTAAACTTGACAATGAAAGTGTGCAGGGGAACCGGACGCCGGCGGAATGATTATGAAATACCTGTGCCGGCCGGATGGTTGACCACGTGCTGCCGAGGTAATTAGAGAGGGTAGCGGCGCTATAACTCACGGCACTTCAACTTGCCACTGGCAGGACACTGAAGATGTCGAGGACCTCATTCTAATGTAATTAATGCTCATCGACCTTGGGTTGCGAAATTTATGCAAAACATAGCGAAGAAATTTCAGAATTGTCGGATATGTTGTGACCCGCCCGCAATAAAGTGGGGACGCGTTTTTTGCCACGTTTGGTATTTATTACCCCAACAAACCCCTCACAGCTTTATGATCGCCGAGGCCTCATAAAAACCGGTACAGGATGTAGTAAAGCGCTGCGAAAGATGAATCTCGCTCACAACCGTGCGCCCAAAGTCGTAATCTCCGTATAGGCGTAATATTTCGCTCGCATCGAACGAGATGCGCCGGCGTTCCGCTTCCCTCGTTTCGCAGCCCTCGCTATTGTGGCCACGGAACAAGGAATTGATGAGCGTGGCGTGCAGCTTCACCCGATCATATTTCCGTTGCATCAGCCCTTTCGCTACGAAGTACTCGTACATTCGGTCGGCTGCCTCCTGTAGGGCGGCACCTTCGACCTTGGCGTACAGCACGTCGACCGCGTGTGGGTCATCGTTCATGTATTCGAGCCCACGAACGTGAATCTCCATGGGACCGTTTTCTTTAAACAGCGGCCTGAAAGTACGAGCAATCTCAGCAAAATGCTGGCATACGCAGGTCGCACCAAAAGGTTTACCGCAATATCGTTTCCTGGCAGTCTTGCAAAATGTGAACGGCATTGGCCCGATCTGCGTTGTCCATCAGGCTCATGGTGGTAAGCGTTAGGTGCAGCTTTTCCGGCTGCTGAAACAACGATTCGTCGACGGTGAACGCGGCCGGCAGCTTGTAGAGCACCTTGTCTTTAAAGGCCACAAATCGCTTCATCATGCCGTCCGTTGCCAGGGGCACCGAGAGGAAGTGCGTGAACTGTTGCTTGTCCCGTGCCCCGATAACGATGAGTTCGATCCGTGACCGGGCGGCGGCCACCGACTTTCGTGAGACACCCGTCACCACGATGTCATCGTCCGTGGTGCCCTGCTTCGGGACCCGTATTTGAGCCTTCGTTTCGGCCTCCAAACGCTGTCGGGTTTGTCCCTTGGCGCCGATTATCATGGCGTAAAAAGCCCTATGGGACAGTCGGAAGGTTAGGTGGCTGTGTCTTTAAACTTTAATGACCATTCGCAGGGCTTACGCAGGCACGTGGAACGCCGTTTGATATTTTCCGTTATCGGTCATCTCGATGTCGTACGTATCGTACTCATCGTCTGCTTCGTACAAATCTTCCTCTACGTACGCTTCGGAAGGTTCATCGCCGGAAGCGGTCGCTGTGCACTGATTGACCCGATAACACCGCGTACCGATCCACATAAGCTGTGGATTCATTACGTCCATAATTAGGAAACGTTGGTGCGAAATTAAAGTCGCGAAAGTTTTTGTCTAATCGCAGTAGTAACGTATTTGTTTACTATTTCGCGCTGACAACAGAAAGCCGCACACTCCGTTTATAACACCCGTTTTACGAGCTGAAAACGTACGCAGCCAGCCGGTAGAAATGTCAAACCCTGTGTTTTTGTTTTCTCGCATGGCGCACGTTTCGAACCCCACGTAAAAATACAGTAAATACTATGAAGGTTCACGGAGGTAAAACGGGGACACGGCTTACGGAGCGCGACAAAATGGTACAGCGAGAACGGAAACGGCACAAGCGCCAGGAGTTCTTGCTGAAGCGCGTGAAGCAACAGTATGAAGAGGTGGAACGGGAGAAAGCGTCCACGGCGGAGGTGCACGTGGAGAGCGTCACCGAGGCGGAACACGTTTCAACGATCAGCATTGCGGTACCGGGTTCGATAATGGAGAATGCACAGTCGGCAGAGTTGCGTACTTACCTCGCTGGTCAGATTGCTCGAGCAGCGTGCATTTTCCAGATCGACGAGGTGATTGTGTTCGATGACTGCGGCGGAGGCAGCAACCAGGTCACGGAACGGTTGAACACGCTCGACACGGCGGAGGGATCCCCCGCGGCACGCCGCTGCTGCATTCAGCTGGCGCGCATCCTACAGTACCTCGAGTGTCCACAGTATCTGCGGAAGTACTTCTTTCCCATTCACAACGATTTGAAGTACTGTGGGCTGCTGAATCCGCTCGACTCGCAGCATCACCTGCGCCAGCAGAGCGAGTTCGTGTTCCGGGAGGGCATCGTCAGCAAGAAGCCGACCAAGAACGGGAAAGGCGCGTTCGTGAACGTTGGGCTGCTGAATGACGTGCTCGTAGACACGGTGCTGGAACCGAACTTGCGCGTAACGGTCAAGCTGCCGGACGGGGTGGACCTAAAATCGAAGAAAATACGTGGTAAAATAGTATCGCCTTCTCAGCCTCGCCACGAGACTGGCATCTACTGGGGCTACACGGTACGCATTGCGAACTCGCTATCGCAGGTGTTTACGAAGAGTCCGTACAAGGGCGGATATGACCTCACCATCGGAACGTCCGACCGAGGTACGAACGTGCACGACGTGGAACCAAAAAGCCTTTCCTATCGACACGCCGTCATAGTGTTTGGTGGCGTGCTCGGCTTGGAACCGGCACTGGAGACCGACACGAAGCTAACGGTGGACGCGGTAGAAGATTTGTTTGACGAGTATCTGAACACGGTCCCAGCGCAGGGCTCACGGACGGTGCGTACGGAGGAAGCAATTCTAATTTCCATGGCTGCGCTCGGGGGCAAACTGTGCCCGGTCAATGCTCCGAAGCACTTTACCAGCTTCGATGCCATCCCGCAGAGCCAGGACACCGGCATTCAGCAGTACGCGTTTAACGAGAAACGGACAAAACACGACAGTTCTGTTGCAGCAACGCCGGTTAAACAAAGTGTTGCAATCAGCACCGCAACCGAACCGGAACCGGATGATATGTCACGGTTCGACTAGTACCGACAGAGTAGGCTGTGGTGGTGGTGGTTGAAAATAAAAGTTTATTCACGCTTCCTATTCCACCCCTTCACCATTGCTGATGGCGGCCATCTGGTTGCGGATCAGTACGACGGACTCCGAAAGGGACTGCGGGTGCACACCGGCCTCAAGTAGCTTCACACAGATGTCGAGCGTTTCGGGACTAAGGCCGGTGTTGAGGAACTGCGAAATGTTTTGTATGTTGGCGCGAATCAGTTGCGATTGTTGCAGGCGCGCGTACAGATTGGCGTTGTCGCCCTCGTTACCGCTCGGCTCCGGCATTGTGTCGTCCGGTCTGTAATGTGTATTCAGCCGATAACGGAAAGTTGATCACGGGTATACAGAAACATTTACCTACGTTTGTGTTTTTCCCAACAGCGTCCGTAAAAAGTGAAGTTGTTTTCCTTTTCCAGGGTAGGCTTCAACAAGCTTGTGACAAACGTACCCCTGAGCAGGGTTGTAACCGTACCTATTGAATTCGAGTAGTTAACGGTTGAAAAACGCAGGCAACGAAAAACTGTGCCGTTTATGTATGTTGACTGAAAATAAATGCACTACCTTTCTAAAAAGGCAATAAAATGTAATTTAAAGAAAATGGATCGTTTTTTGTTCACCTGCCAAGTGCTAGATCGCTTTCGATTGCAAACGGCTGCAACCGGTTCAGTCCCGTTTCGAGCAGTTACGAAATTTGTCCGTTGGGCTGCGTTTTGAACTGCGTACTGTCACAACAGAACCGATAGCAAAACGGCGTCAGTGTGTTTTCGCATCGCATTCGCATCAAACAAAGTAGTCCGCGACGGGGAAGTTTGTGTGAAAACAACGAAAGAACGAATCAAATAGAAATGGCCCCTCGTAAGCGAAAAGTGGCGGTGCCGGTCGCGGGGCCGTCGCCCGAAAAGGTAAAGTACAGCACCGCCGTCATACAGACCGTGCTGAATGCGCAGCAAAATCAAACGGCGCACGCGAAACTGATCAAGCAGCTCAAGGGTCTGTACGCAACGGTTCAGCACGATTCGTTCATGAAATCGTTCCTGCAAGTGGTCAAGCGCCAGATGGAGCACGAAGAGGCGAACGAGTACGCGAACAATGTGCTAAAGTTTTGCGCCAAGTTCGTGGCGGACCCCGAGTACAGCGAGCAGGCCGAAACGCACCCGGTTATGGCGAGCTTCTTCAACTGGCTGTTGAGCACCTCGAGCTCGGGCCAGTTGGTTCGCTTCCGGATATGCCAACTGGTGAACCTGACGCTGAACGCCCTCGGCTCGGATGCCACGCTGGACGATACGATCTGTGACAAAATTCTGCGCATCATGCTGGAGCGGATGCGCGACACGTCGCAGCATGTGCGCGTACAGGCCGTGTTGGCGCTGCAACGGTTGCAGGACCCCACCACACCCGAAGACGGTGTGTCCCGGGCGTACATCTACCATCTCGACAAGGACCCGGCGGCAAAGGTGCGCCAAACGATCATCACTTCGCTCGGGCGCAACTACCGATCGCTGCCGCACATCATCGAGCGCCTGTGGGACGTCGAAGAGCGGGTTCGGCGCCACACGTACATGCAGATGAGCAGCTTCGCGGTGCGCCAGTACAAGGTGTCCCAGCGCCTCAAGTTTCTCGAGCAGGGCCTCGAGGATCACTCCGAGAGCGTGCGGAAGGTGGTGCGCAACGTTATGATTCCGCAGTGGATCGAATCGTATCAACGCGATTACGTCGCGTTCATCGAGGGCCTCAAGATCGATGCGGACGATCAGGAGCTGGAGCGGTTTCGCAAAACCTCCAAAATGGTTCTGTTTGAGGTGTTTAGGTAAGCATGAATGCGGTGTGGCCACTGAACGGCAATGGAATCTAAAGCGTTTTGTTTCTTTTGTAGCAAACACGGAGTGAAGGAAATGGCGGACATGCTCAAGTTCGACCCGGAACACAAGCACGTCCCACTGGGCGATCTGACGATGGAGCGTGTCATTTGCTGGCACGCGATGCTCGATTACCTGCACCAGCACGACTCGGACGAGCTGGAGGACTATATGATGGAACTGAGCAAGTATTGCGAGTTCATCAAGGAATTTATCGAAAACACGGGCGAAGCGGGCTTTATGAAATCATCCGGCACGGTCAACCAGTCCACGGTGGCGAGCCCGACGGCGCGGAGTGCGATGGACAAGCTGCAGCAGCTTTACTTCCAGCACATCCTCCATATGCTGCTGGAAATCGTGACCATTTACGACTACGCGGACGAGTTCGGTCGCGACAG
The DNA here is from genome assembly GCF_943734635.1 of Anopheles cruzii. Classification (NCBI taxonomy): domain Eukaryota; kingdom Metazoa; phylum Arthropoda; class Insecta; order Diptera; family Culicidae; genus Anopheles; species Anopheles cruzii. Next base: position 47,399,909 of record NC_069144.1, on the reverse strand, counting down.
CCTGAAGCTGGTGCTGTCGGACGTGCTGTGCAACGAGACGCTGCACGAGATGAACGTCCGGTTGATCATGCAAACGTTCGAGAAGCTGCTGCCGGACGGCGAGACACGGTTCAAGTTCTTCGTCGATCTGGTCAACTCGGTGCTCGAGCCATCGCGCGTGGACTTCTCGAACAGTTCACGGTCCCTCGTCGATACGTACTTCGAGCGGAACCCGGATCAAACCAGCCTCAAGTTAAAGATATCGGCTTTGCGGCTCGAAATAATGGACCTGAAGGAGCAGGAAACGATGTTGGTCCAGCAGAAGGATTACGCCGGGGCACAGCGCGTGTCCGAGCGGCTCAACGCCTGCAACGAGGAGTACGCCAATCTGGTGAAACCCCTGGTGCAGGAAATGTCACAGACGCTCTCGAGCAGCAACACCAGCGCCGGCATCGACAGTGTGGTGTTCCGCGAGTCGATGCTGAAGCCACGCCGCATGACCCAGGAAACGATCAACAAGTGTCTGCAGGTGTGCTTCTACCTGGTCAACAGCGCGTCCGTGCGCACGCTCACTCCGGTGGTGTGCGATCTGTACAAATCGTTCATCAGCCGGCACGTGCAATCGCCCGAGCTGCACACGCGCAACTGGGCCCTGCGCACGTCCACCGCCTTCAGCATGCTGTACGATGGGCTGAGCAAGGACACGTTCCAGCTGCTGTACCAACAGTTCCTCCACACCGCTTCGACGCGCCTCTGGAAAACCGCGATCGAGTGTGTCTTTGAGCTGCTCGATCGGTACGGGTTCGAGCATTTCGATCTCGAGGACGACTCGTCGAAGGATGACTCACGGGCGAGCAAGAGCTCGCGCCAGCTGTTCAACCGACACAGCGGGGCCCAGCTGGACGAATCGGGTTCATCGTGCAACAGTAACGAGTTCTACAAAATGTCCATCCACTTCATGGACACGTGCGACGAAAGTGCCATCTGTAAGACGATCATCGAAGGCTTCTGCCGGCTGGTGCTACACTTCCGCTGTAACTCGCCGGACATTGTCTCGAAGCTGCTGTTGCGCTACTTCAACCCTACGACGGAGCCGGAGACGCAACAGATATTGGGCATCTTTTTCGAGGCCCTCGCCAACCGGAAGCGCCAGGATCTGCTGCAGAAGGCACTGCTCGGCACCCTGTTCACGATACTGGAAGCCCCCAACACGAGCCCGCTGGCCGAGGTACGGCCCGAGACGGTGGTCAAGTTCGTGATCAACCTGACGCAGCCCGTGTTCTGCAATCCGGGCGTCCATCCACACAACACGATCGCGGTTACGTTCTTGCGCGTAATGCAGGACAACCTCGCCTTGAAGGATCTGCTGAAGCTAATGAGCGGTGCGGTGTTGGGGCTGGACATCTCGGAAGATCCGGCATTGCGCACCGATCTGGCGACGGCGGCCAACGAGATCCTCCAGGAACCGGGGCTCGATCCGAAGATCGTCAAAAGTTTGACCACCTTCCGCGAGCGGATGCGGGGCACGATGGCGGAACCCCTTTCGTTTTCCTCGTCCCGCGTGCCAACCGTGAATGGGTCGGCCAGTGACGAACAACCGCTCGCACCAGCCGATGGTGGCGAAGAGGAGGAAGAACAGGAAGATCGCCACGAACCCGACGAGCCGGACAAGGACCGGAGCGAGTCGCCGCCTCCCGCCATTAATAAATCCATTCTAGAGGAGGACTCCGACACCGATCTGTTTTCCTCTCCGCTACGGCCGCAGCAACAGCGTCCATCGGTGACCAACCCGGGAAGCACCGGTACACCCGAAGTGAGATCACCTGCTGCTGCTGCCGGGATTCCTAATTCCCCCGTTTCCCCAGCCTCTTCACCAAGAATCGCGGGATCGGCAATAAAACCGCTCCGTCGATCGCTACACTTCGGTGGCACACCATCATCGACACCGGCAAGGACGGCGGAACTGGACCCCCAACCGCCGTCACGCAGTGCCGATGGAACGTTTAAAGTTCCGCACGCTTCGGCGATGCGTAAGATCCGGGCGGCTTCAAATCGTAGCAAGCCACCGGCGGCGACCGGTGGCGGAGCCGACCGGCCGGAAAGGAGCGACCCGAGTGTCCCGAGTTCGGAAGACGAGGTGTTAGTTCCTGCGACGCAGGAAGACAGCTCGGACGGTGAAGGGCAAGATACGAGCCACGCGGAAATCCCGGAAACGCAGCAATCGAAGTGCAACACCCCGTTAGTGACCTCACCCGCAGCAAGCCACAAGGCTCCTTCGTCTCGCCGGCGGAGTTCGCGCCGAACCAGTTCATCCACGTCCTCGTCCGAGGGTGATGTTGTGAATTCGTCACCCAACGCCACGGTAGGTATTTTGATAGGAGAAACATATCTAAACGTGGGTCAAGGCTTACTCAAATTCTTGTCCTCCCATTTGCGCGCAGCAAACAAGCCGCATCAACCGATCAGCCGCCAAGCCGATGGTCGCGGCCAAAACGTTGTACGAAAAGCGACTACACGCGACTCCAAGCACGATGCCAGCCCGGACGCGGCAGGCCAATCGAATGGAGACACTGCTCACTGGCAAAACTGTGGCACGGAAGTCACTATCGGCGGCCCTGGCTACGGCGGCCGCATCATCGAAATCTTCGGCACGAACGAAACGCACAACCGACAGTGGTCTCGAGAGAAACGCAACACGACAAAATCAACAGCAGCGAGTCGAAGGCGACAAAAAGACCCTACCAAGCGGTGCCGAAACAAGGAAAAGTCGAACCACCCGGTCAACGGAAAGCTCGGTGCAGGATACGGCAAACGTATCCAAGTCTAGGTCCTCGGTTAGGGCGACATTCGGCCCCGGCACAACTCCTCCCGTCGGTACGAAGGACGTTGCCGTCGCTTCGTCGTTGCCCGGCAAGCGGTCACTTCCGAAGCGCGCCTCCCGTTCCCGTCCGCTTGACATCGATGGCATTGGTAGCAACGATAGTACGACGTCCACTGGCAGTCCGGTGCGGCTCAAACGGGCCGCCGTGGTTCTAACGCCACTGAGTGCGACAAGCCTCCGTCGGGCCATTTCCGGTAGCCCGGCCACATCGCCAGTGCGGGCCAATGTGCCCCGTAGACCGAACCGGAAAGCTACACGAATGTAGCAACTTGGTCCTTTCCTTAGACCTCAGCCACTAAAACGGGCCCTCAATTCGCGTGTGTGTCAATTAGCAATAGGAGAGAATTAAAGCGTGTAAACAGAGGATTTACCTGAACTTTAGCAAATAAACCGGTAGTTGGTAGAAAGTGGCCGCACTGTTTTTTTGTGTTTCAGCAGTCTGTGTCGCCTTTGTGTCCTTTGTCGCAGCTTTCGAAGTTTAAAATGAACCTCATCCGAAAGCTTACATTAAGTCGCAGTAGATAATGACGCGATTTATTTGCAAAGAGCAAGCAAAGTGAGAAACAATGAAGAAAGTGGGAAAATTTTCTACTCATGGACTAATTGTAATGAAAGCTACAGCTGAATTGAATTGAAAATGTACATTTTGTGAGTAGCGACGACCAAATATGGCAGCAAACGACGGCGGTTTCCTTGGATCGCACGATCAAACTCCGCATGCTGCAAGAAAGATCTGATATGTAGAGACACGGAAATATCATCAAAGTAGACCACACAAAATGTACATTCTAAACTCACAACTTCTAACTGTACGCCGTTTTCGGATGTTTCGGCCACGCGCCACGTTGGTTCTTCTGTTGTTTTTTTTAATTTTATTTTATAATTGTTTACTACAAAAAGATTTTTGTTTTATCTTGGTTTTGTTTTTCCATTATACTTTTGTATAGTTTTGCTGTTTTCGACTACACATTAGTTGGTTGGTTGCGCTCATCCGGTGCTCTTGATAGACACACACTCTCTCTCTATCTCCCATTCTCTCTTACACTCTGTCTCTCCCCGCTCTCTCCCCCCCTCTGGGGGACCTCTTGATAATCCGCGACATTGAGAAAGGAATAAACGTAGTAGTCACATTTTCTTGTTTGCGCGTTTGTTGCTGTGTGCATTTGTAGGTTCAGTTAGTCCTCGGCCGTATTTTCCAATGCCCTCTACGGTATTTGTGGTTTGTTTATAGTATTGTTCTACTGAGGAACTCGGTTTTGTTGTGCGTCGATGCGCCTTTAGGATGCACTTCGCGCTAGTGTGAACGCAAAGCATCCTTTCGCAGGTTCTGTAGGTTAAGCAGCGGCGGCGGTTGATTTGGACCACCGCATATTGCAGGTGGTCAAACACAACACACACACACGCAGCGCGGGGCACGGTATGTGGTGGCTGTTGGTCCTAGCTGCCGAAACGACCATTTTTGTATGTCCTTTTCAATTGGCTCCTATCTAAACTAAGTAATAGCAAGCAAAATAATCTCTCTTTCTCTTTCTCTCTCTCTTTTGAAACATTTGGTATGTGCGCTCTCTATCTCTCTCTATCTCTTTCTCTATCAATACGAAACCAAGGAGTAGCTCCTTTCGATCCTCGCGATCGTGTTTGGAAGCAATGTCGGATGGTGCGTGTTTAAAGATTAAAAAATAGTATCCAAAGTGGAGCGCGGAACTGGAAGACCAGCGCGATGGTAAAGAATTATCTCACATGGACACAGCAGCTAATTTGGAAGCATCATCGTCGAAGGAAGGAAGCGAGTACGGGATTCTAAAACTCAATTTACGCACCATTTTCTTAAAATCCTAAATTATTTGCTCGGCCACTTGAGTACACTTAAAAGGTAGATGTGAATAGATAGATCATACATTGATATGATATTCAGAATATTTTCACGGAACCAAAAAACCGCAGACAGTAAGGAGCACGGAGCTGCAGCAACTAGAAACGCTCTTGCCTGGAGGACACCTGTTCATTGGAAGCAGGTGGACTGTTGAGTTTCCGTAAGTAGTACCGGCGACGGCACGCTGTTGGTTGGCCGGCCGACACGCGAGCGAATATGAATATAATATACAGCGGCGGCGGTATGTGGTTTTCTGGCTAAAAAATGTATCCTTCCCCTTGAGGCCCGCTGCTCCCACAAACGATCGATCGTTTCTCGAAGCAGGTTTTGCTTGTCGTTTTTGTGTTTCTTTTTTATAGAGCATGCTCTGCTTTTCGTCACATTCTTTTCGTTGGTTCCCGCTTCCCGTTTTACCAGTAAAAGGTTTGTTTTAGGTTCGTCGATCGTACAGCGCTTGCGGACAGAGAGAGACCGGCCGGAAGAAGAATGTTAAACGTTACGTACCTTTTGCATCCCCGGTCGAGGTCCGGATCGTCCCCTTCCAGAAGAAGTAGATGAGAGGCGGAAAGAGGAAGCCGTGCCGCGGCTGACCGCGTTTGGGAAGAATATATCTGTTGCGCTGCGCTGCGTTCTCTGGCCCCCTACTTGGCATGCCCGTTGCTCAGTACCGCCGGCAGCACGTTCGCCTGCTGTACGGCCGCGTTCAGGGCGTCGATTTCCTTCTTCAGAAACGCTCCGCTGCTGCCATGGGTGGTTCCGTTGGATCCGGAGTTTCCGTTCACGATGAGTGCATCGCCTGCGCCACCGGATGCGATGCCACCGTTGCGAGGAATGTACAGCCCACCGATGGTGCCGGGCTCGTTCATGCGCATCAGATCGTCCTTCAGCTCGACGAAGCCCGTCACCGTTTTGTCGATAAACTCTTCCAGGTTGCGCGTTTCCTGCTCCAGCTTCTCCTTGATGCGCTCGCGGGCAGGCTTCGGGCTCTTGCCGTTGACAATGGCTTGCGGTGGCGGCGGCGGCGGTGCTGGGCCCGGTGGTTTCATGGTGGTGGAAGTGGCACTGTTGTTGTTGTCCTCCGCGGACAGCAAATGTTCGTCAGTCTTGTTTGTAGTGTAGTTGATGATGATGCTGGTATCCGGGTCGGGCGATGGTTTCTTCACAGCCTCACCGCTGCCGGCCGCTGTCGGGTGGGACAACTCCGGCACGATCGCTCGTCGACCGTTTTCGCCCCGGAAACGGATCCCGCCTTCGGATTCGATGGCGACGGGGGTGTTCTTCGTCACCGACTCACCGACGGCTGCGGCGGTGGTGGCGGGATCGATCATCGGCGACGGTTCGTCGTCGAGCTTAACCTTAGTGCGGGCGCGGGCGCTGAGCGGGCCGGCAGCCCCGCCCGGTACGAATTTCGATAAAACAAACATAGTGATCATAGCGACCAGATGAAGGCACATAAACACATTCAGGTACATACGAAGACTAGCCTTAAACTCGAGTAGAACGAACGGAAACGTGGCGTAGCCCATGAAGACGCGCGTCACTAGACAGGTCAGTACGTCGTAGAGGGCGCGCGAGGTGCCCGTGCGCTGGAAGGGCGCCCGGAACAGCTTGCGGGCGGTGCGGGCCGCCACCACGATCAGGGCACCGGTGGCGAACGTCAGATAGTAACCGGGGTAGAAGCCGTGCCAGAGGGCACTCAGGCTGAACGTGAGCAGCGTGCCGTACCGCTTCGGGACGCGCTCGAACACCACCATGCGCAGCCAGCGGTTCGTGCCGGCGTTCCACGCGTTGATGCAGTTCCGGAAGTTGGTGCCGAACTCGAACTCCAGCACCTGTATGTTGGACAGCATGTCCCAGCGCGGCGTCACACCGTCCCGCTCGTCGTACCCGTTAAAACCGAGCCCGGAGTTGTTGCAGATCGCATCGGCCATCAGCCAGGCGAAGTAGTACTTGAATCGGACCGCCGTCGTGGCCATCATCATGTACCACAGCGAGTAGAAAAAGCCGGAACTCTCGATAAAGCCGTCATCTGAAAGAGGCAGGCAGATAGAGGTAGGATTAAGACAGACTGGCCATGGGCGGAATGAAAATGGAGGGCGAACCTTTCATCGTTTTGATCGGATAGATCGTCGCAAACTTGATGAAGATCAGCGCACACACCAGGCTGGCGATCACCTTCTTGACGACCGCTTTCACCGGCGACGGTTCGTGGACGATTTTCTTGTCGATATCGTAATTGGCCTGCGAAAGAATTTCGAATCATTACTCAGGGGTCTCTACCACGCTCGGGGGTGATGCTTACGTTGGCGGACGCTTGCTTCAGGATGTGGCAGCCCTCGATGAAGTCGATGTAGTCCTTGTAGAACACAAGCGGACCCGCCATCAGGCCCTGGAAGTGCAGGGTGTAGGAGAAAAACTCGAGCGCCGACGGTAGCTTCTGGATGGCGTGCTGCTGCTGGGTCGCGGTGAGGTCCTTCATCTCGCGCGTGAACCCATCGTGGATGCTGAACGCCAGGCTCGTCACCTTCTGCGTGATGATCATCAGCGGACCGGTAATGTCGAGCGAGTACGACCCGTAGTCGTAGTACTGGCGGTGCAGATGGATGCAGGACAGGTAGATGAGGGCCACGACCATGACGAGTCTACGGAATGTGGTGGCAGGATAGCCGTTAGAAGGTGAGGTCGGAGGAGGTGTCACGGAGCCTTGCAGGCGCCTAGTTCTTACCGCTGCACGATCTGCGGATTCTGCGTGCGGATGACGACATAGCAAACGGCCGGAAGGCCGGCAATATGGATCGCTTGCTGACCGAAGCAGAAGTATCCGAAGAACAGACCGATCACCAGCCCGATCACGTGCCGGGTACTGGCCGACACCTTCGAGGGGTGCAAGTACGAGCGGAACGTGGACGCAAGGATCAGCGCCAGAAACTGCGTGATCAGAAAGTTTACCTACGGGCGAGAAAAACGGGGGGAAAAAAGAAATTAGAAATTAGGCACACAGAGAAGACCCCATTATAAAGCGCGCGGGACGAGCGCAATCTATTGCGCACTTCGAATCCGAGGGGTCCGTGTTGGATGGTCGGTTATCAGCCATGCAAAGTGACCCGCGCAACCGAGCCCTAACCACTTTCGTAAGGGTGTCACTCCCGCTTGGGAGGTCTTCGACTTCGCGCCGGGAGCGTACAAGGTACCCAGACCCAGATTGCTCCAGTTTATGTTCGGCTCGAGGCAGATTCTGGCGTGACGGTGGCGCGTAATCGACCTCTATGATAAGCAGCGTCTATCACCACACCGCAGCCGCGATGGGTTGATTTCGCGGAGCTCTCCCAAAACCAAAGCGTGGCGCAGCGATAGCCGACAGATGTATAAATTTCAAAAACAGAATCAGCCAAGTTGCGCCAGACGCACCAGATTTAACCCAATTGCCGGAATAAAAGCAATTGAGTGAAAGGATTATGTTGTTAGGGCTGGCAGGGGTCAGTCAAACGACGACATGTGGTCCTCTCAGCAGGGTCCTCGACCGCACCACGAATTGCGGTAGATTAAACAAATTAATTCCAAGGGGTTGTGTTGCGAGATCATTGCGATGCTAATGAATGCTCGGTTTTGTATCTAATCAAGAAACTGAACAGACCGGGATGAATGAAGTGATAAAATGGTCAATTCGCTTTAGTTTTTGGCGAGTTTTAGGTCACACAGAAAATGCTCTTCCAAATCAAGCTCGAATAATGCAGCTCGAAGAATTGGCAGGCAACCTACCAACCCGCGCATAACAGTTAATGAATGTTTAGTGTACACAACACACAGCATTCGGGATCGGTTTCGATTTCGTGCCAAAAAGGAGGCAATAATTCTATAATGGGTGTGTGCATGCGGCTCTGCGGCAGGAGGTAGTCAAAACATTAGACCGGACGGACATAGTCGTTTTGCGTAATCCACTTCAGCGGCATAAGGCGACCCCGTTCTGTCTCGTAAACAACAGTTTCTGTTCGCCTATTTGCCTATTTGGAGGGACCACATTGCAGCTTCCGCAAATGGAAATGTTGGTTTGGCGAGAAGCTCAGAACCTAACTAGGTTGTGAATAAGATGGACAGCTGGATTCCATTATTATAATTATGCAAAACAACAGCATTAAAACGATGATTTTCTACCGCAATGAACCATGGAACATCCTAATCGATTTTTGATTAATTACAGTTTAATTACGTGTTTAAGCAAAACATACTGTTGCTAACGATCAAGTTCATTTAGGATATACTGTAATTTGTAGGTAATTTGTAATGTTAAACAACAATTTCGGGTCAAACAGGACATCGTCAAGGTCCACAATATCAAAAAAGCTAAACCGATCGATCAACTCGCAGTAGCAGTTGCAGTAGCTCATAAGCCAGTAGAGTTAGGTACTAATCGAGCGCGAAGAATTGGCCTCTCTGGCATCAAAAAATACACGATACTCTGCACTCGGCGCTCCATGTTAGTGTGATCCAGATTTTTCCGGATCAGAAACCTCATCAAACATGCGCAGAAGGGTTCGGGTGGATAGCTGGCAGCAGCAGCAACGGAATCGGCGTCTTGAAAGGTCTCATCGACACTACACACACACACAGACCAGCATTGGCCGTGACCGTGAACCGCGCGTGATCTATAAAGTGTATCTAAGGGCAAACAGCACCGCGGTGCCTCCGGTTTCCCTTATCAGGGTTTCTCCATTGCCGTCGCTCTCTATGGTCTGCACCTGTGGTCTGATCACCATACCTCACCCCGCCGCCGCCGCACACGATCGTAGACCTCGTAGTCCATCCAACCGTAACGTGCCGTGCTGCCGCCACGGTGGGTCGCGTGGTTGCGCAAACGCAGCACGCGCACGTGTTAGAAAGAAAGCAGGTTTTAGGTCTGTGGCGGCGGAGGCACACGTAACCGTGGCGGCAGCGGCATGCCTAGACCTTGAACTAGTTGCCCAGTGCCCAGCCCAGGTTGTTGGGTGTGCAAATCTTCGTCTCGCCTCGAAGAAACAAGAGTCCTGTCTTTTGCGAATGTTCAGAATCCCGACGACACTTACGTATTTTATTACTCCAGTCTCGACCAAATAGGCCCGGATCCGGTGCATCGGGAGCACACTCTCGCCGGACAGCAGCTCCGCTTGGGGGTCCATGTTTTGACGGCCAACAGTGAGTGGTGGAGCAGCATCGAAATTTAGGTCACACCGGCCACTATCTACCCCGAGAGCGGTGGGGTCTTCTCTTGCGCACTATGCTTGCTGTTTTGGCAAACCCCGTGTTCCCACAAGAGTCACTACCACCGAAGGGCCGCGGTTGCTGCTAGTGGGAGCCGTTCTTCATCATCGATTGTCCCGATCCGGAGGGAACTCACTCCGCCACCCGGGGGCGTTGTTGTTCTCCGTCTTGAGCAAGTGAAGGGGAACAGCGACGGATTAGAGAGACACTTCGAAAGGCCACGCGCGACCGGTTTTCGTTGGCTCCTTTTCTGCTTATTTAATTTGGCGGGTGTGCCATTTTTTAGGGTGGACAAACCACGAACGAAGACGAACGCGAAAACTGGTTGGTCAACACAGTCAGTTTCTCGTCGTCATCGGATCGGATTATTATCGGCCAGCAACAGTGTCTTCACCACGTCGACGATGGCCGATTGTCTCGTGCCGACGGGGAAAAATGGAACAACAATCGGAATCGATTTGTAATGGACACCCCGAGACATTTGTAAACGAAACGCGAAACGGATAAGTGTTTTTTTTTTGATGCCGCCTTTTGAGTAATGACGGCGGCGCCAAACGGATTGTGGTCCCGGTGGATGCGGCCAGTAACTATTAACATTTGCTGCTGATCCGATTGTGTCTGTGATTGAGAACTTAAATCAATAGTGGCCGCGCCACCAATTCCGGGGAATCCTAGCTGGCATACACCGTGGCAGCCAACAATATCAGACATGCCATCCGGTGTCAAGTGCTATCAAAATGATCGCGAGTTTGCCGCATTCCACCCGGGGGCGCGGACGTGTTGACGTGTGGCGTGTGCGCGCCCGATTTCGTCGATAGTTTCGCAAATTTCGTGTGGCATCCGCCGCAATCCGAATGGGCTCTGACACCGCGGCGGCCGCATTTGAAAAGGTTGCAGCTGCCGTGTGCCGCAGCACGGTGAAAGTTCAAAGAAAACGACACGAAAAAGGCAAAACAAATCGCCCGGAAGCAACCCTTGCCTGGGGGAGGGTGTCCTTGTTTTGGGAATAGAATTAGGATACACCGGCGCCGGGGGCCAAAAACCGGACACACCGGGGCGAGGCATGGCGCAAAGTTCAAAGCGAACATGTGCGGCGGAATGCGGATCCAACTGGACAACCTCCCCCCGCCCCCTTTGAACGGGCTGCTGCGGGACAGAAGTGACCCGCCGCGAATGTAAGCGTTAGAGAGTGTCTCGGTAGTTGTCCGGAATGTTTCTAACTTCAGCCGCCTGTAAATAAAGCCCAAAATAAAGGAAAACCGCTCGGCAGCGTACAGAAGAGACTCGCCCCAGAGAGGGAGCGCGTGCGTCGTCCTTAATGCCGGGAGAAAGGAATGTGCGGCGGCGGCGGCGGCGGTGTGGGTTCGGGATCATAAAAATAGCGCCAAATAAACATTGGATATAAATATTGCATAAAATATGTTCGGCTTTTTTTTCGCTCTCTTTGTGGGCCAATTCCCACCAATTCGATGGTGGCGCGTCCGATACCACTCGGGGGGGCGGCATCGGCCGTGCCGGCCACAGTTGCATCGATTTTGTCAAAAGCCCCAACAAATGGATTTCTGTTTTCGGTTCCATAATGTTCTTCGGTGTTGAGGGCTGGTAGGACTCCACATGCAACTTAAGCCCTCGGTGGGTCAGTTGTGTGCTGAAGAATGGTATCCGTTTCAGGTTGCATTTTAATAAAAGACACAGAACTGGCGATTACAGGATAAAAACTATTTGACAAACTCGTTGAGAAACAAAATGCTCTGTGGATTGTCATTAGCTAGTATTGTTTGTAGTTCAAGGGTCTGATGCGGGAAATGCATTGTTAATGACCAGGGAAAATTATGGGCGTACTGCCATCGAATCAACACAAGTGTTTTACTCCCTTTGTTTCGCTTGTCCCTATTGAATATTGATAAAGGTGGTATTTGCGGACATAACGCGGTGAGGATTCGAGGTGGCACAGCATCTCCAGCCGTCATTTTGAGGCTTTGGCCGTAAAGGTAAAATGAGTAGACCAAGAAAACCAAGAACCCAACAACGGAGTTTACTTTATAACGTAGGAAATAAGCCGTCAATCGCCAGGGACAAGGAACGAGACGTTTGGGCGACAGTCTCGTGTTCGAAAAATAATTCAATTATCTTATAGGATTGATCCGATAATTGGCGCTAATTTCATAGCTTGATCCCGGACAAAAAAGACTTGCTATGAAAATGTTCGTTTGGGGTTTTCTCTTTCGACACGAAAAATGGATAACCTAATATCTATTTTTATTTACGCACTCATCTTCTCTTTCCGATTGTCAATTATAGCTAATTCATCACACAGCGGTCAAACAACCCAACAAATTAACTAACAAACACATCACGCCCTCATCAAATTAATGGCGTATGCTAACGCGACGCTGCTACGCGAAAAAAGAAGTCGAAACCCGAAAGAGAGATGGAAAGAAAGGTAAAACAATGCCTTGCGACAAACGTTAACGCTGCCTGCCGCCCACCCGACCGGTGGGAGTGGATCTTAATTACTTTTGCTAATCTAATCGCAATGCTGTCCCTGGCCCTGCTACGCTTCCAAATTCCCCATTTTGGAAGCGGGAGAAAAAGCGAAAACTATTGGCCACTGCCGGAAAAAAAGACCTTCGACACCAGCGGGGTCGTACAGTTCCGTCGGTCCGTAGTAATGACCGTAGAAGTGTCACGTCCCCGGCGCGCCCCTCGTCTAAGTGTATCTGTTGCAGCGCCAGAGACACGGCCGGCGACCGAATGGGCTTTGAGTGACGAGCAGTAATTCCGGAGGGACCCCAGCCGACCCGACGGAAGGATACGGAGCCACTTCCGGGGGCAGGCCCACACCCCAGGGGAGGTTAAAACGCTTACTATGCATGGTGTGTAGGCCAGGCGCTCTCTCTTTCTCTCTCTCCGTGCGGTTCCGGCAGAACATTGTCGTGTTGCGAATTGCGAATTTAGTAAATATGCCACACAGCGAACCACAACAACAACAAAAAAACATCCACCATTTCGCTTCATGACTTTGCGCGGGATGCGGGTTGAATGAAACATCAACAGGCACAGCGCCACGGGGCACGAGGAGTCACAAAAATGACCAACTATGACAACCATTTTCCAGCGACCAGATCCTGACTCTTCCATCTGTTCCGCCCGGCCAAGGCAATGAATAAAAGATTTTAATCCAGTCAACAAGTTTGTCGCCTAGTTTTGTAGGGAACCCTCATTTTTTTCGGGTGGTGCGGTTAATTTATTTGGTCCCCCCCGCTAGCGCCATTCGTCATCTAGTCTGTCTGTCCCTATTGCCAGTCTGCCGGATTGCGTGTCGAATGAAAATAAAGTGTTTGGAACAAGAGGAACAACTTGTTGGCGACCATTTTTCGCACGAGCACGAGCAATGGAGTGCTAATTTTTGGGCTCCAAGCTCCAGGAGTAGATCGGCCTAGGCCTCTCAGTTTCGTCCGTTTCGTCCGGTATTCGGTAGGCCGGGGGTTCCTTTCGCTCGGAGAGATCAAAAGAAAACATCAGCGGCAACCGGCACACACCTTTACCGGACGGAACATCAACATCACGAGGGGATCGTCTTCGAAGGAGCATTAAGGAGCTTACAATGGAATAGAGAGAGCGAAAGAGAGAGAGAGCTTGTCCGGGGCTTTCATCATTCAGCAACACACACATCAATGAGAAGGCTTGAAGAACCCGTGATATCGGAGGACCCGATGCTCGGTGCCAAAAACATAATCTAATTCTAATTCAGACGGACACACATTTTGATACGGTACGGAGTGACCGGACCCGCGGGCCGCAGAATTATGCATTTATTCATTATTCCGTGGTGCAATCGATCGGCCTATCGATGCGCGTTAACCGAGCGAAGTTGGGCACTGAATCGGACAAGCGCAACAGGGACGCGGCTGTCACTTGACAAATCTAATGAAGCAACCACTGTAACCGCGACCTGGTCCTCTACTATCGAACTCTGAGAATTCTAGGAAGCTACTAGCTGGGAGTCCCCAAAATATAATTTCATCAGAATTTTCCGCACACGTGTGACCCAACATGAGAGAGAAAGAGAGGTAAAGTTTGTACCCTTTTGAAAGAGAAAATGCCCACGGCGCGCCACAAGCGAGGACGACAATAAACGTACACGTCAGAGAATCCTCGGACGAAACCACACACTTTCTCGCATCCCGTGGCCCCTTAAACCTGGTCGCCTAGAGAACGGCGGATTGCTACTCAGCCTAGAGAAGGGAAGCGCTCCGCAGAAGGAGAGTATCGGTTTCATGGGCTATCGTCCGTTGCTTCTCCGGATGTTGCCCTATCCGTTTTTTGGCGTGGGAAAAACAGCGCCTGGAAAATAAAACAACAACCACAGTGCGCGGCTCTTCCTTCCCCTTTTGAAGACAAATCTGGGTGGCTTCGACCTAGCAGGACCTTCGCGGAGGTCTCGGGGTCGCGCAAGATGAAACGTAATAAATGCAATAATGAAGATTAATCCTGTGACCGTACAGTTTCGCCGTGCACGCGTGTTGATTATTTGATTTGGTGAACCGAAAGACACGACCGGAACACGGTGCACGAAGGAAGGTGTTCTTAAGGTGCTTTGCTCCACACATCCATGTGGATGAATCCGTGCTAGGCGGTGCCAAATCGTGCCAAAGCGTCTCCCTTTGGAACTCCCTCTTTACTGTGTACGAATTATTGCAGGAACACCGACAGTAACTAAGGGAAAACTCAAGCTTCTAGGAGCATTTTCCAACATTTCCAATTCGATTCCGATTTCGAAATCCGGTCGATCGGTTCTTGATCGGCCACTTACGAAACGAGGCCAACTTTCACTTAAGGTCCGAGAAATTTAAGCATCCTCGTATAGTGTTAAACCGGAAAAGAAATTATGTTAAATGTCGACCGTCGACGACAATCGAAAACGTAAAGTTCTATTTTTAAAAAGCCCGCCACAGAAAACTAGGACACCGTCGCGTCCACAGCCCAAAAGCTCCGCGTCGAGGCTGCTGAGATCCCAACTTCACTGGGCCCCGAGAGAAGAGAATTGCGGCCACCATGGGCCACCCCAGCAGACGGGAAGGAAGTCGCATTTAATAGAGCCTCTTCTCTCTGGAGCGTCGATGTGGGTCGCAAATTTGTTTTCAATTTGCACTTTTGCTAACAGCCCCGGACGGGACCAACCCACAGGCTCACAGTCGGCCAAAACTGGACGGACTTTCAAAACAAACGTTCTACTCCAGGGGGCGCACCCTCATCCGGGCGCTATATACTGTTCGCCGCCGCCGGTCGGAATCCTCGCAATACCTTCCGCGGCGGACGCATGCAAATCGATTGACCTATTTCACTAATCGATAATCCAATCTCCATCCGGCCGACAATGCACCGGGGGCTGCACCATCCCCACCCGCCGCCCGAATCGCGGAAACGGAAGGCGCCTCCATCACGGCGCGCTCTGAAGGGCTTTCAAAGGCGTTGGTATGCAGGGAGTGGCGTGGCGTCAATCACGCACCACTCACAAACACGCGTTTTCATCCGCGGCCAAATGCTTTGCAATGATTGTTAAATCTATAGTCGGACACGGGGGCACACAGGTGCAATGAAGGGCCCACCATCGATGCTTCACACTTTACGGAGTTCGCTCCGACACTCCACAGGACCGCAGGCGTACCAGGCCACGAAAGTGTCCTTCTTTCCCCGGTGCTTAATACTGCTGGGCTTGGGCATTGATAAGCTTCGCCCGCTTTTTCAATGGCGCGAAGGTCAAAAGGAACACGTTCCGAGTGAGGAGTGCATACGCGGGATATAATTGTTTCGACGTTGGCCCGCATCGAAACACAGGAACTGAGGAGAGCTTAAATTCCGCCTTGTGACCCGCCGCCGACGACGACGACGAGATGTAGAACGGGGCGATAACCATTTCTTTAACGCCCTTAATTTGTGAACCGACGGCGACGACGACGACGGGGAACAGGTCCTTCATGTGGCCACCGTTACAAGTCCTGGGCGATGAGCGGAGTCGTAGGAGTCGCGCCGCCGTGGCCTTGGCGCGCTTTCGTGACTTCGTTCCGTTTTGCTCCGTCCACAATGGGAACACGATTTCCCGAAATCGTTCGTTGTGGCGCCTTGATACATTCCGGAAACCGTACCGCCCCGAACCCGACCCGGCAGACAGCCGAAGCAAGGCGACACCAGCAAGTTGGCGGCGGGGTGGAAGGCTCCAAATATTCAACTAGTTTCTGTTTATGGGTGTCTCCGGCACTCCGGGCCATGGCGTCGTCCCAATAGTCGCCTCTCTCCTTGTTTTGGCCGGTCTATTTTCGAAGTCATGTCGGGGCGCATTAATCGGTCTCGGGGACAAGCCAAAGTGAAGACAGGGGAGCGGCGGCAAGAGTCTTGAAGTAAATTAAGGAGATTCGTCGGAAAATATTCCGTGAAAAGTATTAATATCCGATAGTTATCGCGAAACATGTTCTCGGATACGACCTGTCGCTAGCATCAACCGACCGAGGGGAGGATACATTTCCATGTCCGGCCCGTGTGTGATGACGCATCTTTCGTGAGGAGGTTCTCAAGTAGCAGTTTGCTTGTTTGAGACATGACTCAGAAACCGATGACGGGAATACAACTCGTATTAATAGAACGCAAAATCGAGCCGACCATCCGACCGACTGCGCCATAATACTGCTATTGGCATCATCTTAAACAATCCGTTTCGTTACAAAAAACAACACAATCCGTGGCCACCAATGGAACGAGTAGATTAACTCCTCTCCAGTCTAGCCGAATGAGCGATCGGAAGACAGGAAGAAAGCCTCCGGCACACAATGGCGTCGTCGGCGAGACATCGACAACCCACCCCCCTCGGGTTGGCGTCGGGTCAGGCCAGTGCGTCGACGTGATTAACTAGGATAATGCCCTCGTCCTCTCGCCGGTCGGATCGAAAAAGAAAGACGCGAGAGTGAGCCGCAAAAAATGGAGAAGGCTGACCAGGACAACATCCGATGCGGGGGCTTAAGATTGGCGGCTCTCCGATAAGAGTGCGTGTTTGCCAATTATCGATAGCAGGAGAGACCTCCCGCCCGCCCGGGACCTTTTTTCTTCGTCGGGGGCAGGCAATTTGAACGGCCGATTGAGAAGCTAATCTTAACGTTGCCGTTGCCGTTTCCTCTATTGCTTATTGGCCCGGAAGGCACGCACGCACACTTTCGCCTGGCGTGGCGATTTTGGTCCTCCGGCGACCTCGGGGGGCGCCGGAACAAAGAACCAGTGCCCGGGGCGCCTGCCAACCAGTTGATATCGGAAAACGATAAGACAGAAACCCCGCAAACAAACAACAAGATCGCGACAAGTTTTAATGGCGCGCGCGGGGAGTGATGATGTATGATTTGATAAGAGTTGCACTTTGATGGAATAATCAGACCCCATTCCTTTGCGTGCGGACAAAGCGAACGGGAGTGGCTTAATACTACTGCAGTGGACCACCACAAGTGGGGTCGTCTGAGAACTGGGTTCGTAACAGTAGCACAACAATGGATCTCCAGAGTTTCGGTTTATAACAACAAACGGCGAACACTTAGTGCCAAATTTGTCCCATTTAAGTCAATCGTTTGGACGAAACATGAACACACCGACCCAAATTCGCCATTCCGTCTCGCAATGGAATACATCGCGCGCTTGTATTTACTCCAATTGGTTGTCCATAAAGCCAGCCGAAGTAAACACCATCGAAGCCGACTATCTTTTGGTCAAAAAGGCAAGGAGCTAGAGTTTCGCCGCACTCCGCCAAACGTCGCACTCAGTGACTCGGACGAAACACGATGATAAAGGGTAAATTATTCGAACCGGAAACCGCACAAACGCGTTCGTTGCACGCATAATTCGCGCAACAAACGAAGGCGGTGGCCCCAGAAAAGGCGACACAGTCGGCGGAGACGACGGCGACGGCGACTCCTGCGCTCGGTCTGTTTCAGTGAGTGATGATGATGTCATCGATTAAATTATGGCGTTTCGTGCGCACTAAGCCGCATGGCCACACCGCGGCCACTGTGGCGGCTGGATTGCGCAAAACCCAACGTTCAAACTAGGCGGCGATCGTCGATTCGGTGATCGGAAGCGTATATAAACATCGCGATTCGATCTGACGCGATCAGGACGGAACACGATCTGTCTGTGGCCCATTTGTTGCCGCGGATGAGCTTCTTTATTCCGCAAGGGTTTCCGGGATCTTACGGTCCGAAACAATGGCACAGCACTGCACACTTTGGAGAAACACTAGAGAACTTGGCCGCAAGTTGGTGACGGAGATCGCGACAAGGACAAACACCGAACAACGCACTGCCACCGTGCTGGAGGCAAACCGCGGACTACTAACGGTGCGACTTCCAAACCAATTCTTGACTTCTCATCATACGCGCTCTGCTTACTGCCGCCGCCGACACCGCGAGTCACCTTGCCAATCTGTCTCTCTCCCTCTCTCTCTAGCCTGGGGCTTCCAGCTGTTGGCTGGCTGGACGCGTGTTTAAAGCGCGGCCTCAGGCCACCAACACACACCTGCAAACGGCACGGCAAACAAACCCACTTTGGGCGCGCTTTGTTTTGGAACCGCGCGATCGACCTCGAGGCTCCCCACACGCACACCAGCAAATGGTGGAACCAGGCCAAGATTTTGGCGGCTTTAGATTGTTTGTTATCGTCGCTTTAGCAGCATTTATCCGCGATTGGTTCGCGACCGGTGGGCTGAGGTTTTGCGTGGAATGACCTAGTCCGGGGCGCGATAATGTTGGTCCGGGGCACGCGCGCGCGTGAGCGAGTAGTGGTGCGCTGGAGATCTTTCAGTGACTCGCGGTAATTTTTGGCCCCCTTCCGGAGGGCCCCTTCGCGCGCGGGACCTTTTGATGGTAATTTAGTGCACCGCGCGCACGCGAAGGACCCCTCGGGAAGGTTATTACAAGTCGCTTTAGCAGCCGCTGCTCACCATTAATGCATCATTAATTGGCGGTTGATGGGGCGCGTGTTAAAGCGACCATGCAAAATTTAAACCACTTGACCTTGGTGTGTGGTGTGCGCTCATAAACACCGCCGCCGCACGGACTGTGACCGTGTCGAATAATTTCGTGGCCTAATGCATAAGCATCAAACTCGTGGTACGCCACACCGAGAACCGAAATTAAATCGGGCCTTTTTTGTAACATAAAACAATTAAAAGCAGATCAAAATGAGGCCCTTTAAAGTGGTCATACCTGGAACACGCGGTGGGATTAGCTGTTATTACCGCGCCGCAAACCGCGAACACATTGCTGGGACATTAGCGCGATGGCCGTAAAGTGTCACACGCGGGTGTGCTCTCTTCCGTCCAGACTTAGAGACGGAATTAGAGGTGACATTCAACCGGTCAAAACAAAGAGGTTCTTCTGGCAAGAAGTGAATTATCTCACCGAATCTCATCAACTACACCGGTTCGCAGTTAATTGATAAATAATTACGTTAGGTGAGCTCATTAGACTGCTCTCTGTATGCAGACCGGCCGGCCATTACCGGGGCAGCATACACGTGCGTGACTGTGCGTCAAACGATGGAAATGAATCCGATGTGCCTCCGACACGACCGTATGGTTGGCCGACATTGAGCCGAACTCACAACAGCTGATGCTGAGGTACACCACTGATCACTGGGCCACCAGAAGAAGATGAAGCCGAACAAGAAAACCGTACAAACATACATCTCCATTTATGCTGTGTGTTGAAACTCTCCGCCGAGGAGGAGGTACGTTATTTTTAATTCAATGTCAATTCGCATACTCGAGGAGGGTTAACGGATTGTTGGTTGGTTGGCTACCACACACAAAACAATGGCGCAAGTGGCGATCGACACAACAAATCAACTCCGGACGGTAACCACCACGCCGTCACGGGCACATGCCAATGTCATCCTATCTCGTCGGCACCGAAACCAAAACAGGCGCCCGATGATCACGTAACTCGGGGATGATGAAGCCGACGACGCGATGATGTAATTCGATCCTCGCGCTCTAGCAAACGATCGGTCACCGGTGCCCTCTAACCACCACCACAGCAGGTAGAAAGCTTCTGAATGATCCGTTATTGAACGGAACTAAAAGGGAGAATTTTAGAAACAAAATTGAACAAGCTTTGACACTTCGAATCGTACTATGGGAACCGGACAAAGTGGATAAAAAGGTCAAAAAACGAGTCCAAATTCGAAAGTGTCTATCCGACCAGGTCAGGTGAAGGCCAGGTCAGACTCTGAAAAGGCGCCCAACGGTGACTTTGTCACCGTCGCGTGTGGTGGCCCGCGGTTTTCTTATGCGACGCGCATGTTGTGGACGGTTTTTTGTCTATCTCAATGACGAGACAGTAATAATAAGGAAACGGTGGAAAATGTTAAGCAAAATAAATGTCATGGAGTGGCCCCGCAGGCTTACGGATTAATTAACTTACTGGCGGTGAGAGTTCTTTCATTTGTGACACACTATTGTCAAAACATTGTGCCCTAATCATTGGGGGCCTAGCACCTGGTCCATCAGGACACAGGACGAAAGTGTACGGAACATTACTTTGTAACGTAATAAATTGAAAACGGCCGGGGAAAGCATGACCAAGGTGGCGCGACGCCTCGCCATTTTCCCAGTGGCGAGGCGTCGCGATAAGTTCCAACAACCCCGGGGGACACTTCTTTTGTGAGTCAGTTAGGGAAAGAAAGCCAGCAGCAGCAGCAGCAGCAGCAGGTATGTGATTACAAAGGGCAATAGATGATGAGCAGAGGTGACTGGAGCGCGACACAGGACACACACATCATCCATCGGACCTGACACAAAGGCGAAAACTTTCCATTAGCTGGCTGGGGCTCCGTTGAAAGGAAAATTAATTTCTTTCAAACAAACCCAGCAAGCGGCGAGAAAGCTGCGGTCCTGCAAAGGACCGCGAATTCAAGTATGTGTGCGCACCTCTTCGTTGTAAAGCAAAAAACGAAAACTGCGAGCGATATCAAAGTTACCTCTGCAGATCACTTTGATCTGGCGATCTGATAAGCATCGACATGGGATGGCGCGGCGGCGGCCCAAGATCGTAAATGCGCCCCGTACGTCCGTCGGCTTCTTATCATACGTACGTTGATTATGCGTCCCGTCGGACACAACAATTACAATTCGATGACTACGCCAGAAATGTAAACCAAAACCGCGCCAATCAGCTGCCGGATGGCCGCCTCATCATATCAGCAGTCTAATAGATTGTTGGTGGTGTGATGGCCGGTGATAGGGCGGACCACAGGAAAGACGTTTTTGGCCATTCATTGTTGGGGTCGGGGGGCCCAATGTCACCCCGAATCATTGTTTCACCAAACCCGTCGCGTGGGGGCCACAAACAAACCTCCATCAGCGTCATGGTTGATACCGCGTAATCAGTTTGGCACTCCACGAGTACTTTTTCGAGCTCACCAAGCACACGGTGAGGAGCCGCGATAAAGGGGCTTCAAACCTGATGGAAAACAATTTCCGGCAAGAAATAATGAAATGCAGAGATTTGCCTCCACTCCACGGTTGTTGGGGTCGGTTTGATTGGCCACGCGAACCGCGAACCGTGTATCAAAAATCAATGACTGCATTGCAAACACTACAGATAGAAAGGAGAGCGTCACAAGGACCTCGCGGGGCGATGGATAACTTGATCGAAAGCAATTTACCTTCGATGTTTAAAGAGTGAAAGCAAAATAAACCATGACGCAAGAAGCAAGCCTTGTTTCAACTCACCAAATCGACCGATAGTCCGCACATCTCAGCCAGCCAGGTGAACACTCGGCTCCCGTCGTAGTAGGCATTCGCCCCGATGATGTTCGCTAATTGTTGCATCTTGTGTTGTTATGTGTGTGGTCTCCTCGATTCTAGGATGCTGCGTTGCCGCTGACCAGTGGGGAGCTTGGCGCTCTCTCTCTCTCTCTCTTCTTTGCTCCGCGTACCGTTGTTTCGTTCAATCAACAGCACACGCACACACCCACGCGCACACACAGCCGGTACGGATCGGATGATTTTCGATGACAAGCGAATGCGTCCTCTGGTGGTCCCGGAGTTCTAGCGTCGCTACGGGCGCGCTCTCTCTCTCTCTCTCTCTCACTCACTGTGGCTCTCTTTCCGTGACCCACGCAGCAGCTGAACGACGAACAGGTAGGTACACGACCACGAGAGGATGTGAAAACAATGGAGCCAATGGACTAGGGCGGTCAGCAGAACTGGGACAAAGCACGATCCGCAAACGGACACACACACAGTCAATCACAGCTTCAATTGGAGCTTCACTTGAAACAACTTTTATGTAATCCACATGAAATTCACTTTAAATTCTTTGCCATCCAACGGTACAGGAATTGAGGGCCGGGATCCCTTGGCCCCGGTTGGCGATCTGCGTCGTTAAACACTGCGAAGCACACGCACACCTTTTCTTCACTTGCAGCACACGCCGTAGCGGACCGAAGTGCAAGTTCCGATGGGGAATTTTCGTGACCGCTCTCTTCTGCTGCTGCTGCTAGGGAGGAGGGACTAGCCCACACCGGGAGGACACTGGATCACTTGGAACACGCTTAGTATGAACGGTACCATTTGGCAACAACAAAAAACACAGACGCGCGCGCGATCACGCACTTTTGGGGCACAGCAACGGTTGTCGCCGGGGAAGCCTACCACCGACGAGAATAAGAACGCGCCGCGACAATGGCAAAGGCAGGAGCCAGCGAAGAGGAGAGTACTCTGCAGTAAAACACTGTTTACTTGTTTACAGGTGTTTTGTTTAGCGTATTTCACCTCACACACTGGCAATGGATGCGTTTGGGCCGCCATCCGCCGCCATCGCTCACTTTTCACTCGCCCCGTCGGTCACGCTCACCGCGCGGCCATCAGAACAAACCATTCTTGATTTCGGACATAGTATTCCGTGAAATGGTTCTGAATCGGAGTGTGCACCGTTTTTAAATCGCTGCGAAAAGCGAATTTACAGACCGAACGACGAAACACAACCAACCGCACGCTGAATTTTTGTTGTTGTTATTATCTTTAAGAGATTTTGAGCTGAAGCTTCCCAGTGTTGTGAATTTGTTGAAACGTCAAAATATTTTATGAAAGTTGTTTTTATGAACTTGACAGATTTTGGAACCTAACTAAAACACTGCGAACCTAACTTTGATGACGAACCTGACACCCGAGTCAAGTTGCGAAAATTCCGAAAAAAGCCGAGTCAACTTGCGAAAATCCCGAAGGTAACTCACGAATTCATCCGGCACTCCTCGTTTGCTAATATTGGTGATGAAAGTTTTTTCGTCATTTTTTTCGTCATCGTAATTTTTTCGTCATTTGACTTCACACACACATTGGAAATTGAATTTGCTGCGAACAAAATTGAGTGCCCGAGTGACCGATGAGTGCCAATTATGTTGACTGGGTAAGAATGAATTTGAAAATCCCGAAATGTTTCGACTGAAATTTGAAATGTTTCGACATTTGAAATGTTTCGACTAACTAAGATTTTTGAACCTAATGACGAACCTGACCAAGTGCCGATGATCATCGTCACGAAAAAACACGAATTAGAAGTTGGGAGAATCACAGATAATGGTGTTCACTCGTAAACAACGTTCATCGGAAAAAAACAAATTTGTGGCTGCTGTCAACCTGATGCGTTTACTGTCCCTCGTTCAGCGGTCGTAAACGGTGAAATATTTCACCATTGACAGCGCGCGCGGTAAAATCGTGTGGTATTACTCGTAGAAAGTAGGAAAATGCAACCCAAAATGTGTTGTAAAATGGTGCCCACTTGATTACCGATTCGGAATTGTTTAAGCTGCTTCTCGCCGGTGATTTCGTGTTTCTTACATCTCATCTCAGCCCAGTAGATCCGCGGAACACAAGTTGTTGTCCCCGGAACACAATGAGTGAGCCTCCGAGTTCGTGTTCTAATGGATTGGAAAACCTGTCCGACTATCAGCGGGAGCGGATCGAGGAAAACCGACGGAAAGCGCTCAACTTGCGAAAGGCGCGACTTCTCACGCATCCGTACGGTGCTGAAAAGAGCCAGCAAACGGCAGTGTCGGTGAACAACGTGATCCAGGTTTCTGGCACAAAGTACATCGATAGTGGAGGTGGTTTCCTGATTGAACAGCGCACGGGCCCGGATGGCGCGCAGCAGCAGCAGCAGACAGAAGCACCGGTGTCGGATGCCGTCCCGGTTCCGGTTGAATACGATGAGTGTCTCGAGTGTGGCGATCGGTTTGCTGATTCCTATCTGCTCAACACGTTCGACTATGCCGTGTGTGACGCGTGCCGCGATAATGAGGGCCAACACTCGCTCATTACGCGCACCGAAGCGAAACAGGAGTATCTGCTGAAGGATTGCGATCTGGACCGGCGGGAACCGATGCTGAAGTTCATAAGCCGCAAAAACCCGCACAACGTGCGCTGGGGCGAGATGAAGCTGTACCTGCACCTGCAGATTGAAAAGCGCGCCCTAGAGGTCTGGGGCAGCGAGGAGAACCTGTTGCGCGAGAAGGAACAACGCGAAGACAAGCGAGAGGTGGCCAAGGTAAAGAAGTACAACAAGCGGCTCAAGGAACTGCGGATGGATGTGCGAAGCAGCCTGTACGATAAGACGGGACAGGCGCACGTGCACGAGTTCGGAGACTCCGAGGTGTACAACGAAGCGGAAGACACGTATACGCGCACTTGTGAGACCTGCGGACATTCGGAAACGTACGAGAAGATGTGATTCCGGTTGCCGGTTTCGGTTTAGTACTAAGCTTCCGTCATGCGAATGCGTGTTCTATGTCTCCATGTTCATTTTTCCTGTGGAAATTATCATTAAAACAGATAATTGTAAGATTATGCACTTCTCGGCCTCGGTTTCTTTTCTAATCCGAATCAGGACACAGAGGCCCATCTGATGGGCTAAGGACTCAGTTGCTGCTTCGGGTTTTTGCTGCTGCCTCTTCATCCTTTGGCTTGGCTTGGCTTTCGTCGCTGCTATCACTGTTGCTGGAGGATGAGGGGAGCTTAGTGCGATCCTTCAGCGCCTCTCGCACCATGTCGGTCAAATCTTGCGGTTCCGCGTAGCACACTTTGCCACCTACGTAAAGGGAAAACGAAACGCTGTTTCAGAATGATCCGCACGATCGGCTTACACAAAGAAACAAACAACGATTGTTAAGGGCGTTCCGCAATTTATTGTCCTTTTCACTCAACTCCACTTAACAATCGATGTTTGTTGTTTCGATTCCTGCTCTACACCGTTCCGTCGAACGGACTCTTGAGTTTTTCGTACAACCGGTCCTGTCTTTGGCGCTCGCGAGCCTCCTCTTGTTCGCGCTCAAACTTCGCCAGGTTCTGTTGGTACATGTAGTAACTGAACCACCCCAGGACGACCAGGACACCGAGCGAAAAGTAGAATCTTGACCCTAGCTGCTCCTTCCGGTAGCTCGCCGTTTCGGTTTTATCGTGCGTCGCATACTCGTCGTAAGATTCGTCCCGTGCGCCCTGCGTGTACTTCTCGGACACGTTCGATGAAGACCAAGAAGACGACGATGACGACGACGATGCGGAGGTGGAAGAGGAGGAGGAGGAGAAATTGGACGTGGACGACTTACCATCGGTCTTAAACGTAACTCCCATTATCTGTCCCGGTGTGTCTTCTTCCAGTTCCGCGTATGCCTGGCGTACAGCAAATGATAAAAACGCTTAATAACACACCGAACGCGGTGCCTTTCGCGGGACCTCTTTACCTGTATGAGCGCTTTCTGTTTTGGGGTCAGCTTGGTCGGTACTTGAATCTTCAAGTGTATATAATGATTGCCACTACCGTAGCTGTTCACCCGACGCAGCCCCTTTCCGGAGAGATTGATAAGCGCGTGCGAGGACGTTCCCGGTGCGATCTGGATCGTTTGATCCTCGTACACACCCTGGATGCGAATCGTTCCGCCCAGGATCGCTTGCGACAGAGAGATGCTCGCGTCCGTGTGTACATCGGCTCCGTCCCGTCGGAAGTAGCGGCTTTTCTCTACCCTGTGCGTTGGAAAAGATGGCTTAAGTACAGCGGTTATCGGGGCAGCTACCAGTGCCAGGCACTTACCGGAATTTGATGAAAATCTCCTTACTACCCACGTTCATGCGCACCATCTGCTCGTCCTCAATACCGGCCGGCACCGGCACGGTAACCCGTTTTCGTTGCACCGTCTGTCCCTTGCCGCCACACTCCAGGCACGGGTACTTGATGTACATCCGGGTCCCCTGACAGTAGCGGCACGTCGATCGCATCACAAACGGTCCGGTCGAGATCGTTTCCATACCCGTGCCGTTACAGTACTGACACTTGCCCGGCTTGGTACCGGGTTCGCAGCGCGATCCGCTGCACTTCATACACGTGTCCACCACATTCACGTCGATGTCCTTGTTCACACCCCGGGCGGCCTGTGCGAACGTTAGGTTCATCGTGATCTCCTGGGCTCCGCCGAACCCGAACTTGGAATCGCTAAAATCGTCAAAACCTGACTGGAAACCACCGTCACCGAAAATCTTCCGGAACAACTCCTCCGGATCGATGGTCGAACGGAACTGCCAGTTCTGCGAGAATCCTTGCGGCCCAGCGCCGGCCCCCGGGCGACCGCCGCCTCTGCGATTCATCTGTTCGGACGTTTGTCCGAAAGTGTCGTACTCGCGCCGCTTCGTGTCATCGCTCAGCACCTGTGTGTGTGTGTGTGTGTGTGTGCGTGTGTTGTAAACAAATCGTTTGATTTATTTTATGCTTAATTATGTAATCCCCCCTACCGACCTCGTAAGCTTCGGAAACTTCCTGAAACTTGCGGCCCGCATCCGGATCGTCTTTGTTCGTGTCCGGGTGGTACTTTTTGGCCAGCTGATAGTACGACTTTTTGATCTCCTTCGGCGACGCGTTCTTTGTCACACCGAGCGTACCGTAATAGTCCTTTTTGTGGAGAATGTTTGAAGTGTAAAACGTCCTAGTGTTTCGCAGTGTGGTACCTGGGCCGTCGAGCGGACAGAAAAAGAGGGCGCGAGAAACAATCAGAACGGGTTATAAACCGCGGAACTCGATCGGGAGGGCGATGGAGATGCATGATGTAATATGCCCGCAATCCGGTCACTCACAACTGGAACGTCCTAGCGGCGGTCGCTGGATGGCGGCCGGTGTGAAGAGATGTCGGCTGATGGGCTGGTGCTGTTGCGGGTGGGTAGTGCTACCTTTACAGACACCGCACGCCGTCCGGCCCGGCAACCGGCCGGCGGAAGCCAGAAGGCCGAAGCCTTTCGGTGAGAAAACCTGCAAAATACCTCGCGAACCCATTTTGGTCCGATTTTCACACACGAGCACGGTCGGCACACACAATGCGCACGAGGCACTGACAGCTGGTGCACAGGGTGGTTCGATTGTTGTTTTGCCCTGGACGGTTTTTGACGTTTCTCTGCTCGGCACACAAGGTATCTATAGCAGCGAAGAACGAAGCACAAGGTGACTGTTGGAAAACACGTGCCGTCGATTTAAAAAATCGCTTACGAACATATCGACAAAGTAACGAAGTTGAGCGCTTGTTGATGTAAATAAATCAGCGTATGAATTCAAAGCAGCATTAAATTTACCTCGGTAGCTTTCCCCGCTCTATCGAATCAGATAAATTGGCCGATTGAGTGCAGGGTTTGTTTTTCGTCAATAAAACAAAATCGCCTTCGTAATGTCTAGGTTTATTTCTTTGTTTACTTATTCGCATAACCTTCTCTGTTCCTGGGTCTCTATATTTACAGAACGCAACACGGCTTACTGGCTAAAGATCATTGCTATCTAACTACGCTTCAACGCTGACTAACGGGTTGCTTTTCAGTCTCGAACGAACGGTCTCTGGTATCGGTTGCAGTCTAACCGTTTCGCTAGCTGCTTGCAAAAGTGCACATCGCGCAGATAGTCACCGAGAAAAACGGACAGCAAGTACCACTGCTTCATACCGGTGGATTGCGATTTGTAGTTTCTGCGGGAGGGAAACGAACAACCAAAGAATTAGATACCCCGTCTATCACTCTATCGCTGGAGCAACGTGCGGACTCGGAACTTACTTCAAAATGTCGTTCCAATCAGGTTTGTACTGGTCCATGCGTGCACTGCTGACCGCGTGGATGCGGCACGGTTCCTCCTCGATGCACGCCTTCGGTCCAAACTCGTGCAGAATGCGCCGCTCCGCCTGGGCCACATCGATGGCCAGCCAGGAAAGCTGCTCCGGTTCTAGCGTCGTCCCAGACAGTGTCTCTCGGCGGCTGCGCGACTGATAGGTCTCTGCGAGTGTGTGTGTGTGTCGTGTGGGAGAGAAGAATGCAATCAAAATCAACTGGAAGGTCATTGCCATCTAACAGGCGGCCCACGCTTTCCCTGCACATTCCCAAGATTCTCCCGGAACCAGTTTCACTTTTAGCCGAAAGCGTACGATCTTGGCGGGAGGACTCATACAGGCCGCGAGCGACGGGTCACCCTAGCCATAACGACGGCAAAGCGTTGGAACGAAACGAATGGCAACTTATTCTTTTTCAGCACGCCTGTTCGATCCAGCAGCGGCGCGCGGTTTAAAACATTTATGCAATGCTCTTATTTCGACGCGATTACGTGACGCGCTGCCGTCGCTTGCGCCGATGGCGCGCTTTCGGGTACTTTCTGTCTTTTTAATTTTCAACACCAAAACCGAGACACGGTATTTTCCGGCCCGGCACCCAGACCCTGGAAGGCGTCTCTGGAAGGGACCCGTTTTTCGAGCCGCGTAGAAAGCAAAACAAAAAATCGATCCACGACGTTCGGCTTGACGGTGGAGACGAAGAAATTAGTGCCGGCCAATGGTGCTGCGGATTTGACGCTGCATCGCTCATCTCGTTAGTGTGGGGAGCAGCGGCTAAGATTCGCTTTCTTTTCAGGGCTCAGTGAATAAGGAAATGACGGCCGGAGGACATTCGATCCGCAGCTCCGCCAGCAACGTTTGGTTAATGTGTTATTGGTCCACCCGTCGCAGATAAATCACGGGCGCTGCGGGCTACCGGCACCTGTGCCGGCACTAATGGCCGGCAAACACAACGGAGGGCGCGGATTGACAGCAATCCATGGGCCGGTACAAACATACCTAATGCCCGCTAATTCTTTGCCGCCTTCCGATATACACGTCCGCGTCCGCGACGTTTGGCCGATCCACGCCGATCGATAGGGACAAAAAGCCAAACCGAAAGCCAAAGCAAAAACGATTAACGACAGTGCCAATCAATTTTCTCTCGATAATTTCGAACGGATTCGAGGCCAGGCCACTCGCGGAAGAAAGGGGCCATTCGATGGGGCCGTCATTACCGGGAAACGCTGAATTTGCACCACGCTCCGCATTTTGACTTTCTTTTCGACAGTTTTTAATTTTGGCCCTCCCCAAACACGAGTTTCATCCGAATGGATGCAGCATAGTTGTTTAATTAACGGGGCACCACGGGGCCGGTTGATGAATCGGTTCGAACGGTTCTGATTCTGCGTTCCGCAAACAAACTTGTGCCGTTGGACTGAGTGGGTCATTTATTTTAATTGCTTATCTTATTCCAGCGTTTACGATGGCGATTACGTAGTGGTGGTTGTGGCATTGTGCGCACTCCATCATCCATGCCGACGGAATAGGGTCAGAGATCCAGAGATCTTCGCCCAACTCGCCCGTCCAGCGCGGTGTACTTTGGCAACGGTTTTTGGGCAGCTCGCGCATTTCGAAACACTTTGTTGGCGGCGCGGTTCGTGCATGTCGGGGGGCGCACGCAACGGTTCATGGCATCGCGGACCGGCGCGCCGTGGGGTATCATTATCGCGGGCGCCGCCGAAACATGACGGACGCCCCACCGCACCCCGTGCATGCTGCAACGGGACTCGAATGTTCGGCCTCGGGCGCGTGTGTGCGTGTGCAGAGAGTAGCAAAGAAAAGCGTAAGTGAGTGACGCCTCGGAGCCTGCCGTTTGGTCCGTGAAATGTGGGTCAAGTGGTCAACCTCGGGGGGCCGCCGGGCAACCTACTCATCATCGCTGCCAGTGAGTCAGTAAGCCGCCATCGAACCTCTCTCTTATTGTACCCGCGGCCCTCGGACAAAGATTACCGGTGCGGGGAGTGGTGCAAAAAAAAAAAAACCCCGAACCGACAAACAGGTGTGAAGTTGGTCACGTTGTTCAAAGCGCTTCAAGCAAACTGCGGCGAGACTCTCCAAGGCTTCGCCGACGGGCATCCCGATTGCGATCCGTGCCATCTACCGAGAACCGAAGAGTGTTAGATAATGGAGTGACCAAAACGGCCAGCCCAAAGGTAGTCCACCTTGGAGAAGCTGCTCCAAGACGGATCGGCTCCTCGATGCATGGCAAATCCAGCAAACGAGGACGCCATTAAGAAGCCACAAAACAAGAAACAAACACGCAACAAAAAAAAAGCGAAACCCAAGGTGTTGATTGCTGTCCGAGATCCGAGACAAACGGAGGGATCCAAAAGTTTTCACCTTCACAGAGTGCGCACGGCACATAAAGCGGCCGACGGGTAAAGGTTTCTAGTTTTTTCAGGGGCCGAGGGTTTTTCGTGGCAAGCTTCTATTAACCGCACGGGCGAAGGTTGCGCCACTAGTAGTTTAGCTACACGCTTGTTCTAAACGGCCTTAACAGCCCTCGGTCGGAGTGCCGCGTCCTTAAAGAAACAAGAAATTCGATTTAACGGCCCCCCCTTTAAGTGTGCCCCGCTTGTAGTAACCTTGCGTTTCTACTAGCACCAGTAGCACTTACTTGGATTGAGCGAGTAGGCGAGCTTTTTGGCAAAGTTCGCCAACCGGACGGAGAGAATGATGACCGGGAATCCGATTAGCTGGACCGGCAGCTCGAACAGCGGTTCCTGTGCCCTGACCGCTCGCTGACGTTGTCGCCTCTCGTCGAGGTCGCTCGAGGCGAGCATGGCGAACAGGAAGAGGTAGCCGGCCGCCGGTAGCTTGTTGAGGACCTTCATCTTCAGTTCAGTACAGTTTCCCGGGCAACACAGACACACTGATTCGGATTACTTTTCTTTTTAGCACACTCACACACTGGCTGGCACACTGCACTGATCTAAGTACACATTGGGTGGTGACAGAATTTGTCGAATTAAAGCGCCTTCATTAAATCCGCGCACTGGAACTCCGGGCGCGATGCAAATAGTGTGGCTCCTTGCTTACGTAAGGCACCCGGTTTCGTTTACCGCAGCCTCTCGGAATCGGTGTCCCAATCACAAGAAGTAAACCTGCCCTAGTGGCGAGAAGAAGCTTCCCAGTGGTGGCTGGAGTTCGAAGCGAGCACGCGTCCGCTGCCGTTACAGTCCGATACGAAACTGACGGGCCGGCCAGATCCACTGCGGGCAGCGTGGGCCAAAACAAGGGGCCCAAAACCACAGAAACGCGCCGCCGGGGCGCATTCGCTCGGCTCGGTCCAGAGAGAGAGAGGTTTCTCGCTTTACTCTCGTGTAAGTCTTTTGATGTAATGGGTCTTCGAAGGCTCGCGCCGTTTTCGCTGGGAAGCACCTTCAGGCAGGCGAGTTTTGTGAGCTCGGGGGGCTCGGCGGGGCCCGTACGACACCCTACCGAGACACACACACACACACACACACACGTGCATGGTGCAGCCTCAGAGCACGCGGCCGGTGCGCCGATGCATGCATGCCGACGGTTTGAAAGTGTAAGCAGATGGCGGGCGTTTAGCTCGGGCTCCGTCAGTCGGTCGGTAGGTCGGCCGTTCGATCGGTTGCCGGTTTCAAGCCGTTCGGAGGAGCGGCCACACTAATTCGTCCCCCCGCCGACGATTGAATAACATGTGTACCTGCCCCGCGTTTAAGCAATCCTTCGGCTTCGGTGGTGGCTTAAGTCTGGGTGACTGGGACCGTTTTTTTGCTTCTCTCCAGCATTCTCTCTTGCTCGCTCTCTTTCCCTTCGGTTGGCTTTCGGTCGCATGGAGGTCCGCGCACAACGGCCAACAAGATTTTGCGCAGGTTGCTCATAAAGTCTCCGATCGGCTGGAGGTGGAGCCTCAGCGCCACAGTCAGCCAAGCTCGGGTCGCTAATGATCTGCAGAGCATGGCGCGCGCCCGATCCGCGACCAGGGTCCCTGACAAAGAATCGAGCGTCGCTGGCAGGCTGCCGCGCTGCTGAGTGGAGTGGAGAAGGTTCGACCAGAGTTACCTAACTTCTAGGAAGTTGCCCCGGAGAAGTTGTCGCCAAATTGCCGGCGCATAAATCTGGGGGCTCATTTTTATTGTAGAGCGCACCCCACCGGTTGATCGCAGCCGGACTGCCACAATAGCGAGACGACATAACGACGTGGGGACGGAAACATGTAAAAGTCGGGTCGGGGATTCGGGTCGGGATTTCCGTTATCAGCCGGTTTTTCTCGAAAGCCGGCCCAATCGATGGAGGCCCTGCGATGGTTTGATAGAGAAGTAAATAAATAAACAAAGAAACGGACGAACCAGTAATGGCTTCGTATTTCGAGCTCGAATCGGAACGAAATTTCAATGGCCTTCTGAGCACTGCACTGTCACTGTGAAGAGCAACTGCGAGCAGCAGTCTTGCAATATCCTTGAGTGGCTTTGTCGGATGTACATTCGGAAAGTGTTTGATCTTCAGTTGGCCAGGCAAACTTGTCCCAAGCAGAAACGGGAAGCAGAGTAGCGCTGCGAAAGTGAGTTTAAAAATTGGCTTACCAGATACTCGCCTAGTTTCTTTTTCCCTTAGTATAAACACCCATTGTTAGCGAATATTGCGACAAATTCAAACAAGTTTAAGGATTCGAATTCTGTTTTCTATTCTATGTGTATAATTAAACTTATGTTCAATTTGAATAAAGCTGTGCTGTTGTTGCGTTAGTCTGCCAGTCCATTGAGTGGCAAGAAAACGAGTAAACAGTCGAAGAAATAAATCAAAGGCTACTAGGTGATTAAAAACTTGCAAAGCTCAAGTGTTGACAGTCGATGATAGTTGTTCGAATGTAAAAAGCTCAAGATGGCCGATCGGATAGTTTCTTGTAAATTCACATTTTTGTGGAATTTTATGTCATCTATTGTGCCTTGTCTATTAAGTGTTCGCGAGTGATGGCGGACGAGAACAATTCACCAAAGAGTGTTGATTGATTTTTTGGCCACCGCCTCCGCCACTTTCATGGAACGGTGGACCGACAGGGATCGGTCCCGAGTGCTGGTTAATTAAAAACGTGGTACATTGGCAAGTTTCATAATCGGTAAGAAACGATGGTCTGTAGCCATGCACTTTCTTTGATTGAACGATTTCGCGGCGGACCGTGGTGCCAAACTATATTGAATCGTTTGTGTAGAACCACACCGATCCACCAGACTGCAATGCCGGCCCCTTCTCAAATGAAGCAATGGGGGGAGGAGATGCAAAACCCAACGCCGATGTCGATGCCGATGACGAGTAAGCCATTCCCAGAGAAGTGGTTAAGTGATGCGAAACAAGCGGCCGGCAAAATGGTCCAACTAAATGGCGCAAAGCGTAAAGCATGCGAAAGAAAGCATGGAATGAACGGCAACACAAAAAAAAGCGAACCGACAACAAACCGCTCTCGTCGAACAACTTGCATACACACGCGCCGCCGCCCGGTCGCCACTTTAAGGTATCAGTTTAATATGCCTATTGGTTCGTATTATGACACAGATTATATTGTTATACCCGGCCCGGCCTTACGTAAGGCACCGGTGGTCATCGGAGGAGCCTCGCGTAGCGGAGTGAACGGCGCTCGCGGTATAATGTGCTCTCTTCAGCGATCGTGATGCATTTTTTTGGGATGCGTAGTTTCGGGACGGTCCAGTTCCAGTTCAAACCCTACACCGGCCCATCGCTAAACTGATGATGATTCGTTCACGCGCGGGAAGTGGATTTAATTGAAAAAAATAGGTAAGCTTGATTGCCCCTTTCGCGAACGTACTACGTGCGTCTCGGCGCGGCGTGTATGTTGGTCAACAGGCGCGCGCGGTCTTATGCTCCGTCGCCGTCGTCGTGTTGCATAACAATTGGCACATCATTAGCGCACTGACTTCGTGACCGCGCGCGCGCGTTCGATGCGCTTCTTCGGCGCGCTGATAATGTAGTGCACAAACAAACAATTATAGACGTTCGGGCGGGCGTGGGTTGGCACGCCCGTTGTGACATTGAACTTCTTCGATTTGGGCGGCCCCATTTATCGGTGGGCGGCTGCGTTATTGCGTAACGATTTGTAACGGGAGCAACGTGCGTGATTGTGACAGGCCATCGGATCACGCGACAGCGTATAATGCAACACACTCACCTTCGGCATTTGATTGGGTACTTTCCTGGGGCTGTCCATTGAAACCAGATTCCGAAACGGGATCGCTGCGAAATAAAGAGCCGTTTGTTAGTAGGACAACTCATGGAGAAACACTTGGTCGGACGGCTTCCCGAAAATTCCAACACTGACGATACCGACGGCGATTTGATTACTGAATAATTGATGGACTGTATTTTGGTTTCGGTACACACAGTTTTTGTTTAAAATCGTTATAAATTAAGCATCGTGTGCTCCTTTTTTCGCACAACTAAAAGTAGTAACAAAGAGTGTAACAGAACAGGAAGATTGCTAGAACGCTCGATTCGATTTTTCTCTTCAACAACACT
The DNA here is from genome assembly GCF_943734635.1 of Anopheles cruzii. NCBI lineage: Eukaryota > Metazoa > Arthropoda > Insecta > Diptera > Culicidae > Anopheles > Anopheles cruzii. Next base: position 47,365,236 of record NC_069144.1, on the reverse strand, counting down.
CCTTTCTCTCTTAAACTAGATTCAATCGCGCTTTGGGTCAGGCGATATAGATAATTAAAGATTGATATAAAAAAAATGTTGGAACCACAGCGAGTTCCGCCAAACAAATTTCGACTAGAGTATAAATAGTAAATAGTGGGCAACGGATCAAAACTACTCATTTGGCCCGCAGAGTTACACGAGGACGGCCATTCAGCTGTGGGTCCGAAAAGGGACAACATTCGCACCAATGTTTTCCCCCTTCGGACACCGGAGGGTGCTGTGTGGAAGCCCCGTGTGGAACCATGCTCGGTTACGGCCTGTTTTGGTACGCCAAAGCATTGCCTCTATGCGTTCAGAAAGTTGCTAGAGTCATACGCAGCCGGGCTACCAGACCACAGACTGGTCCACGGTAGCCCTCTCGTGGTGGCTGCAAGTCGTTGCTGGTTGTGTCAGCGGTTGATCGAATAAATTAAATACAATTACCCTACAGATTTCTCTGACTCTCCTCTATTTCTCTCTCCTCTCTCTCTCTCGCTCTTTACGCTCGCTTCCTCAATAAATCCCGTTTGATTCGATCTTCATCGGTCATGATCATTCCTCGAAGGACTCTTTTATCACAGTTCCATGCGGATTCGGTTTCAATTCTTGGTCTGGTCTTGTTTGCAATTTCCTCTCGATTCGCTAGCGTTGGGTGTTATCTCCGCTCCAGGCTCTGTCCGATTTGCGAGAGCGCTCCGATAGAGACAACATTAGTTAAGCAACATTTACATACACAACAGCAGCGGTGGCGGCGGCGGCGGCAACAGCGGTTGAATTGGAGGCCACCGCCGGCCACAGATTCACTACACGTATGGAACACTGGGATTGGTTGGATAGTTTCTGACGATATACAATCTTTCCTTCCGACGACGATTACGCCGAAGGGCCGGTTCACTTGAAGAGGTTCTTCGCGTTGGCCCACAGTTTGAAGAAGTACTCGCTGCGCCGCAGCAGCTTGTGACGGGCGTAGCTGTTGATGTCGGCCGTCATGTTGTGTTCACGCAACCAGGACGACGTGTTCGTGCCGGTCGGCTCCGAGAAGTCTCGCGTTGTCTCGTCGTGCGTGTCATCCGGGGCTGTGCGGGAGACCGGAGATTGAGCGACTCAAACCAAACCAACTCGACCAGACCACACTTACCCGCTCCCAGCTGTACGGTGTATGGTTCGTCCGATTCCAACGGATCACTGATGCCGACCTCGTTCCGGGCCATGATGCGGATCAAGTAGTCCTCACTCTCCTGCAGGTCCTTGATGTTGAACGACTGGCAATCGGCCGCCACCCGGCCAACCTCCATCCACATCGTTTTCTTCGCGTTGCGGATCGCAATGTTGTAGCCCTCGAGCGGTGCTCCTCCGTCCGACTCTGGAATGCCCCATTCGACAATGTTGATGTTCGGTCCGAGGTAGCGGATCTCCAGCGGGCCAGTCGGCGGGGAAGGAACGGCTGTAAAGATGAAGCGATTGCGTTAGAAAAACGGTTCCGGCTCTGGCAGCCACGGCAGCCATCGATTGGCGCACAAATGAACATAAATGAACATAGAGCTTTGACAAAAAAAAATGGTCTGTACGATAACGATCGATCTTACTGGCATGTGACTTGAGCACGACGCTTTCCGACACCGTGGGCGTGCTGAGCCCAACCGCGTTCTCGGCGAATATCCGGAACACCAGCTCCGACTTTTCCTTCATATTGTCGACACAGTACGACAAGCAGTTGGACTCGAGCGTCTTGATCTTGGTCCACTGCTGGGCCGTGGTCAGCCGCTTCTCGATAATGTACCCCGTGACGTCCGACCCTCCGTTCGTTTCCGGCTGTAGCCACTCGAGCTTCACGCTCTTGCTGGTCACATTCATAATGCGCAGATTTCGTGGCGCCGACGGAGGTGCTGTTTGTGGTGAGGTTCGCGTGTAGTTTCGGGTTGTGGGTTGGTGGTTTTTGTGGTGGAAAGTGTTCAGAGGTGATTAGATACATTGTTTGTTTCTTATTTTTTAGCTGATCGGCCCCCACTAGGAAGCCTTTTTGTGTTTAGTATCGGGGCGGGTTTTAGTATCGAGTTTTACTGTAGTAGTAGTGCTAGTCAATCAGTTGGTCAATGCGGACTTAAACGGTGCCGTTATATAACTTTTGGGCTTGGATTATTTTCATTTACAGTCGACAGAAGGATTGATTATGATAGTTTGACGACACAAACAGGACGGGACAGTTAGAGTTAGTGGACACTGGACGTAAGCAGTAGTAAAAATGTTAGGATCACCTCCTAGGAGGTACTGCGGACACTTACTGATTTCCTTTCCAGCGACGATGGACTCCACCGTCTGGAGCGGCATGCTAGTGCCCACCTTATTCTTGGCGGAGATCTTAAAGTCGTACGCTTTGTTCAACGCCAGGTTCTCGATCAGCAGCGACGTTTCGGTGGACGAGGTAGTACTCACCACCTTCCACACCTTCTTCTTCGCTTCCTTCACCTCGACGATGTACTCCGTTATCTTGCTGCCACCGTTCGACTCCGACGGTTGCCACATCAGCGTGAACGAGCTGCTCGTCATGCCGGACGTTTCGATTGGACCGCGCGGTGGCGAGGGTGCCTCGACCGTTTGCTGGATCTTCACCGTGGCACTCTCCAGCGGCTCGGAGCACCCGACCGGGTTCTGGGCGATCACACGGAAGTGATACTGGGTGCTATCGATTAGCTTCTGGATGCAGTACGACTTGATGTTGCGCTGCACCTCGGCCACCTTGATCCAGGCGTTCTTGTTGGCGTCGTCACACTTCTCGATCGTGAACTGCGAGATCTCCAGGCCGCCGTCATCCGACGGTGGTTTCCACTCGATCACCACCGCCTCGGGGCTGAGTTCCCGCACGATGATGGGACCCTCCGGTTTGCTCGGTTTGTCGATCACCTTGAGCGTCAGATCGACCGTGGCAGAACCGGCCGAGTTGCGTGCCTCGACCGTGTACTTGGCGGTGTCGGCCCGATCGAGCGACGAGATAACGATCGTCGACGATTGACCCACCGTTACGATCGTGCGCTCGGCACTCGAAACAAGGGTCTCTTCCTCGCGGAACCAGACAATCTGCGGGGCCGGGTAACCGGTAAACTCGGCCACCACCTTCCATTCGTCGGCAACGCGTAGCTTCTGAACGATTTGCTTCTTGTCTACCGTCAGTGTCGGTTTTTCTTCGATGATCACCTGGCAGCTGCTCTCTACACTGCCCATCTCGTTCGAAGCTTTGCAAACGTAGCTGGCACCACTGTCAACCGTGGTGGACTTGATCACACACCTGGCCACACCGTTCTCGTACGACACGTCCTGTCGGATCGGCTGTCCGTTGCGGAACCAGGCGACCTCCGGTACCGGGACGCCAGCCACGATGCAGCTCAGCGTCACCGATTGGCCGAGCCCAACGTGAACGTCTTTCAGGGGCTCGCTCACCACCGGCGCCTCCTTCTTGATCGGTGCCATGATCTTGTAGTAGGGCGAGTTTGGCGATGCCGGTCCCTTGCCCACCTCGTTGACAGCCGTCACACGGAATGTGTACTCGGAGTTCTTCGTCAGTCGCGTGACGGTCGTCGTAGTCTCCTTGATCGACGTGACCTCGGTCCATCTGAATGGGGAAAGCCATAATTAGCAAAATACTGGTCGAACGGCCCATTTTCGGGCGGTACTCACTTTTTGGCACCCTTCTCTTGGTACTCCAGCACGTACTCCGTGATGGGGCTGTGGCCATCATCAGCCGGAGCCTTCCAGAACAGCGTGATCGAGTCGTCCGTGATGAGCGTCGCTTCCGGGGCTTCCGGAGCTCCCGGTTGTTCTGTAAGGACGAAGGAACAGCACATGAAATAACCCCGTCAACAACCAACACCATGGCCGACACTTACTTTTAATGATCAGCGTAAAGGAGGTGCTGGCATCACCGCACTCGTTGGAGAGCTTGAGCGTGAATTCTCCGGCATCCACTTCGGCCGCCCGCTTGATGGTCAAGCTGGCCGTTTCGTCGGTTACGGTCGAGATAAACTTTGCCGGCGACGGGATGATGATGCGCTTGTTGACGCACCATTCGGCCTCCGGTTTCGGCGTAGCATTAAACTTCACATGGAACGTGATGTCCTCGTCCTTGCGGATGGTAAATGTTTTCGGTCCCTCGAAGATCGTCGGAGCCACCTTGATGATCTCGACCCGAAGCTTCGACGAGGTTTTCGCGTTCGACACCGTGCACGTGTACTCGTCCTCGTCCTCCTCGGACACGTTCTTGACGAGCAACTTGCGGACGCACTTTTCGGCCACCAGCTCGTACTTGCTGCTGGATGCGGCGATGATCTTGCTGTTGCGGTACCACACCACTTCGGCCGATTCGGACAGTTCCACCGTGAACACGGCATCGTTGTCCCGGGTGGCGAGCGTCACCTCCGGCAACCGTTTGACAAAGTCGACGACCGGTTTCTCGACCGTCAGCCGGGCCTTGGCCCGTTGCTCCCCGACCACGCACGTGTACTCGCCCGCGTCCTCGTCGACGGTCCGGTTGACCTTGAGCGTCTGCCGCTTCCCGTCGATCGACAGCTGGAAGTGGCCGTTGAACGACAGTTCGTCGGCGTTGCGATACCAGCGCACCAGCGCGTCACCCTTGGTCAGCTCCAGCTCGAAGATGGCGTCCTCGCCCCGGGCCACCGTCACATCGCGCGGCGGACTGATGATCTCCGGCGGGAGCTCGATCACCGACACCTCGGCCGAACACTCCTGGTCGGCCAGGGCGCACGTGTACTCGCCTTCGTCGTGCACCGACGTGTTACGCACGTACAGGGCACGCGTTTTGCCCTTCTTGCTGAACTCGTACTTGCCCGCCGTCTCGACGATCTTGCGGCCCTCCTTGTACCAGGTGACGTCCGCCGTTTCCGACGTGATCTCCACCTCGAGCACGGCGTTCTCCTTCTCCTTCGTCTCCACATCGTCCAGCCGGCGCAGGAACTCGGGCTTCGCCTCGATCACCGTCAGATGGCACTCGGTGAGCTGTCCCTTCACCGTGCACCGATACACGCCCGTATCGTTGACGATCGGGTTCTTGATGCTCAGCTTGTGCACCTTGCCCTCCTGCACGATCATCCGGTGGTCCATGCCGCTCAGTTCGCGCTCGTTGTGGAACCACTTCGTCGACACGGTGTGCGAAGTTTCGCACTCCAGCGTGACCGCTTTGCTCTCCTCGACGGTGACCGTCTTCTTGAGCTTCTTCGTGAACGTTACCTTGTCCACCTCCACCGTAACGCGGGCCCCGTGCGAAGCCTTACCGATCGTGTTGGACGCGATGCACTTGTAGTTGCCCGAGTCCTGCTCCGAGTCGGCCTGCTGGATGAGCAGCTCAATGTTCTCCCCATCGTACGCCTGTTTGACGCGTTTCGACGGCAGCAGCGTGTTGTTGTTGCGCAACCAGAGAACCTCCGGCACCGGATTACCGGTGACCTTGGCCGGCAGCTTAATCGTGGCCCCCTGCGCTACGTTTTGCTCCTCGAAGCGCTCCAGGAACAGCGGTGCCTGCGGGTTGCCGACGTTCGATTCGTCCACCGTCAGGAATGCCACCGTTTCGACGCTACCCGCCGAGTTCTTAGCGCGCACCGTGTACTCGCCGGCGTTATCCTGCGACGGGGCCACCAGCGTAACGGTGTACATGTTGCGATCGACGTGCGTCACCGCACCGTCCAGTGCTACCCCGTTCTTGAACCACTGCACCTCCGGGGCCGGATTGCCGACGATCTGCGTCGACAGCACGACCGTCTCACCCTGGCGGATGCTCATGCTCTTGAGCGGCTCCAGGATCTGCGGTGGCTCCTGCACGCCGGTCTTCACCTTCACCGTAATGTCCAGCGTCGATTCACCTTCGCGGTTGCGGGCCACCACCTGGTACGAGCCCTCCTGTCCCTTGTCGATCGCCTTGATGTGCACCACCGTGCAGTACATGTGCATGTCCGACTCGACGGCCACCTGCACGTTGTCCTTGCTGGCGATCTCCACCCCGTTGTAGTACCAGAGTATGTCCGGTTCCGGTACGGCCACCAGGCGGCACTCGAGCAACACATCCGACCCGGCGTCCACGTACTGTGCCTTCGGTTTGCGCGAGAACGTCGGAGGGATGCCCTCGAGAATGTCCGCCAGCGACGACTCACGGGACATGCTCTTGCGCGATAGCGTCGCCACGTCCGAGCCGTGGTCGGACGAGACCGAGTCAACGACGAGCTCGGTCGCGCTCGATGCAAACCCAGCCACGTTCTTAGCCACGCACGTGAACGTGCCCGCGTCCTCGGGGAACACCTCGCGAATGATGAGCGTCGCCACGTTGTCATCGTCGTAGTAGATCTGGAAGTCCTGTGACGGCTTGATGATGGCCGTCTGCCGGAACCAGGTGATCGAGGGCCGCGGGAACCCGTCCACCTTGCACTCGAACTGCACCGTGTACCCGTCCTGGGTCGTGATCGGCTGCAGCTTCTCGACGATCTTGGGCGCCAGAGGGCGCCGCTCGCTCGGAGCCGGCTTCTCGAAGACTGGCAGCTTGTCGATCTTTTCGTTTAGCGTCTTCTGCACGTACTGCGGGTAGGTGACGGCGTCCATCAGGTGCTCGCGACGCACGAACCCGCGCTCCTCGGACCACGAACGCTTCACGTACCACCACTCGGAGTTGCTGTGTTCTGTCGGTAGGAAGGGACGCAACCGGGTGAGTTAAGTGCCCGCGCGGAGGACCCACGGTTTCGCTTACCTATCACGTAGACCTTCTCTCCTTCGACGATGTGCAGGGCTTCCTCATTTTCGGCCTCCACCGCCTGAATGCAGTACATGTCGTTGGCATCTTCTACAAAGGAAAGGATACGTGAGCGGAACATGCGAGAGCATAGTTTGCTAGGACCACTTACCTTCACGGACTATTTTCAGCGAAGCGGTTTCTATGGTTTCCACAAAGACGAGCAGTCGATTCCGGCAGCGAAACGAAAACGAAAGAAAGTGGCATTAGTTTCACGTCATCGAAACTCGGCAGCAGCAGTTGCACTTGTGTAAGTATCGGCCGGATATGTAGTGTAAAATCTGTACACCAGCGCAGGAGTAGAAATAGTAGGCAGCCACAAAGTTCAAACCCACAAAGGTATTACGCCGCCAGGCCATTTCCAGGTACAGCACCAGAAATGACCCGGCTTCGAACACATCAAATCAAAAACTCAATTTCCACACGATAGGGCGGCACTCCGGAAGTAGAAGAAGAAGTAGAAGAAGAATAGGAAGTGATAGATAGAGGGGCACACCGATAGAGGACACACTCCGAAAAACGATAGAAAGGCGAAAGAGAGAGAAAGAAGAAGAAGTCGAATGTTAGAGATCCCAACAAGGTGGCTAGAGAAACAAACCAAGGTAAAGACCAAGGTTCAGATAGGAAAGAGTAGAGTAGTAGCGGCAGGGGATTATTTACAGTTTGGCAGAGTAAAACCCAGAAACATCCTGGAGGTGTGTTATTGTGACCAGCTAGGTGGCCAGTTCCCGGGTGTGGGTGTGTGTGCTCATGCGCGAGTGCGAATGGTTTGCTTAAAAGACTTCCGCTTGTGTCAGTATATCTACAAGACCCGCAGTTTTTGACGCGGCAGTTGGTGAGTGAAGCTGGAGTAAGGTTCGTAGTGGTGTTGCAAGCCGGTGACCCACACCGTAGTAGTAGCTGTAGGTTGTAATAAGCTGTAATAAAGGGTAGTTTAGAGAGAGAGAAAACTAAGCGAATGCAAAACCGCCAGAAGAACCAAAAAGTGGTGAAGAGAGAAAGAGAGAGAGAGATAAAGGAGCGTAGGAAGAATAGAGAGAAAGAGAGAGAGAGAGAGAGAGCAAGAGAGAGACCAAACAAAAAGGGAGGATAATATAGGAAAGTGATAAAAACCTTCAGAGTATGTCGGTAGGACTTTCTTGGGCTGTTTCAGTGTGAATGATTCTTCATCGTGTGTGGTGGTGGTGAACTGTTGTAGTCTGTTGCGTTGTTGCGTGAGATCGAGAGTGATTTCCTCCTCGTGGTGCATGATCAGGTTTTCGAGCTTTTCGCGCCGTTTGCGCAGCTCCAGGACCACGTTCTCGGTGTCCTCGTCCGCGTACCGGTAGTAGTCGTCGCCGTCGTCCGGCGCGTCCTGCTCACTATCATCGTAGATCACTTCGTATACCACCTCGTCGTCCTCGTCGACCTGCTTCACGATCGTAATGTGCGCCTCGCCCGTCTCCTCGCCGTAGCTGTACGGGGCGGGCAGCTTCACCCGGCCGGACATCGAGATCTCTTCGCGGGCGTAGGAATCGAGCTGTATCTTGAACTCCTGCTCAATGTCCTCGATGTGCTTGGTGCGGCGCGGCTGGAACGTCACGTTCTCCGGCTCGATGTCCTTGAACACCGGCCGTGGCTGGCGCACCTTCTTGATCTTCTTGATACGCACCTCCTCCTCGTCGAGCACCTCCCGGCGGAAGGCTGGCTTGGGCCGTGGGCGCTGCTTGCGCACCACCACGTGCTCCGTGATCACCTCTTCCTCCGGAGGCTGTTCCTGCTCCTGGGTGATCGTAAGCGACGCTTCAACGTCCTCCGCTGGCTGCGGTTCGACCGAAGGCTTTCTCGCCACCTTGAACGTGGCTTCGGCTTCTTCCGGTTCCGCCACGGAGGGTTTCTTGCGCGGCAGAGCCAGCTTCGCCTCGACCTCTTCCTCCTCGTCCACCGATGGCTTCAGTTTCGGTTTGCGCTTGACCATCGTTACCTCCTCGAGTGTCTCCTCCTTTGGCTTCTTGGCGATATCCAGGTCCACCTTTTCGTACTTCTCCAGCTCCGTCTTGGGCACGTCCATTTCGAGCAGCTTCCGGGTAACCTCATCGATATCGTCCTCCTTTTTCTTCTTCGGCACCACCTTCTTTTTCGGTTTCTTTACCTCCGGTTCGGGTGCGGGCTTCGGTGCCGGTGCTTCCACCGGTGCCACGACAGCCGGTTCGGTAGGCTCGGGGGCAGGCTGTTCCACCTCCCGCACAATCTCGAGCGAGGCTTCGGCCTCGTCCATTGTGTATGGGGCCGGTTTGGCTTTCAGCTTCACCAGCTCCTCCACGTCCTCCACCTCGTCGGGCTTGGCCGGGACGACCGATGGTTTGAGCAGGACAATCTCTTCCGTCGCCGTTTCTTCCACCACCACCGGCGGTTTCTTCGGTTTGCGGAGCGAAACCGTTGCCTCCTGAACCTCGGGTACCTCCGGCTGTCGCTTGGGCTTGAGCCTAACCTCCACTTCGGTCTCCTCGATCGGTTCGACCTTCGGTGTGCTCTTCTTGCGCGCCGGCAGCTTCACCTGAGCGCTCTCTTCCGGCTCAACGGTAGACTCCACGGCTTGCTGCGCGATCGGCTGCTGTTCAATCTGCATCTTTTCGCGCTTCTTAAGGTCCACGTCGACCCGTTCGTACTGCTCCAGTTCGGTCTTTTCGATCTCCAGGTTCAGCAGCCGCTGCAGTTCCGTATCGTCATCGATGCTGGCCTTCTTCTTCTTCACCACCGTCACCTTTTTCTTGGGCTTCTCTGGTTTCTCCTTTTCGACCACTGCCGGTTTCTGTTCCGGCACCGAAACCTTCGGAGCCTCGGATGGCTCCTGTGGCTCTTCTACGATCGCTTCGATCGGCACCGACTCCACAACGGTGGCTAGCTCCTCCGAGGGCACCTCAATGATGGCGTCCTCGACGATCGGCTGCACATCGTGCACTTCCTCCACCAGCAGGGGCTGCACCGGGACAATCTCTTCCTCCGTCACTACGGGCACAAAGTCAATCGGTTCTTCAACCACCGGCTCCACCGTTCCGGCGTCCTCCTCGTACTGGCCGCCTACGTCCTCTTCGACCTCTTCAATGAGGGGCTTGTCCGGTTGTTCTACCTCGATCTTGATGATACGCTCCACACTGACCGTTTCCTCTGCCGTCTGTGGCGCCGGCCTGAGCGTGATCTGCTCTTCGACCTGCTGCGGTGCCTCGGGTAGGCGCGGCTTCTTCGTGATCTTAAACTCAGCCTCCACTGGCTCCGGCTCGACCGGTTTCTGTGCCGGCTTCTTTGGCCGGAGCGTTACCTCTACCGGGGCCGGTTCCTCGACCTGGGCCACCTGCGAGGGACGCCGCACTTCGACCGACTCCACCGTCTTTTCCGGTTTCTTGATTTCGACGTCCACCTTTTCGTACTGCTCGAGCTCGGTCTTTTCGATCTCCAGGTTCAACAACCGCTGCAGCTGCTCGTCGTCGTCGACCGAAGCTTTCTTCGGTTTCTTGGGCACCACCTTCTTCTTGACCACCTTCTTTTCTTGTTCCGCCTCGACCGGGGTGGGCTCCGGGACCGGAACCGGGACCGTCACAGTGTCCTTCGGTTCGTCTTTGTGCACCACCACGGCCGGCGTTTCCTGCGCAGCACCGCACACCTCTTCCGGGATGGCGACAGGCTGCGCTTCGGTTGGCACTGGACGGACCGGAGCTTCGATAGTCTCGGTCGTTTCCTGCGGTTCCAACACCTCTTCGACGAGCTGTGCCTTGGAAACCGGCTTCGGCTTCGGTACAGCCACCGGTACTGGCTCGATCGGGGCCTTCTCTACCACCGCCACCGGCTGTTGAGGTTCTGGTTTCGGTTTCTCCTTCGGTTCGAGGTCTATCTTCTCGTACTGCTCCAGCTCGGTCTTTTCGACCTCCAGGTTCAGGAGCCGCTCGAGTTCCGCATCTTCGTCCGGTTTCTTTTTCGGCTTTTTCACCACCTTCTTCTTGACCACAACGGTCTTTTCTTTTTCAACGGACTCCAGAACCTCAGCCGGCTTCTCGACGGCGGCCTCCGCCAGTGCGGGCTCTGCTTGCACTTCGGTAGGCACCTCAGCCTGTGGAGCTTGCGGAACTACCAGTTCCTCCGTGTGGTCTTCGGCCGGCCGAGGTAGGACCTTCTCCGTTGGCTGTTCGACCTTTGCCAGCACCGGTTTCGGTTTCTCGACCTCTTTCTTCGGTTCGGGAGCGACTTCCGCAGGCACTTCCGCAGGCACCGGAGCTAACTCCTCAGGAGCGGCCTCCGGGACGGGCTCTTCTTCCTGTGCCGGTGCACGAGGTTTCTTGACCACCGTTTTCTTGATCACCTTCTTGGGCGTCTTTTCTTGCTCTGGCTCGTCCGGTGTGTCTTTCGGTACGGGCAGCGCCATTTCACGGTCACCATCACGCTCCTTCGGCTCCGGCTCGGGCGTTGGTTTCGTGAACGGTTTTAGCTTAATTTCGTCCTTCTCCTCTTCCGGTTTCCCCGGAATCGGCTTACGGAACTTAAACTCATCGTCCGGCTCCGGTTCCGGTTTCTTGCCCTTGCCGAGCACAATCTTGTGTTCGGGCTCCTCCGGTACCTGCGGTACTTTCGGTTCCTTCGTCGGCCTTTGCGGTTCCGGCTCTTCGACCGGCTTCTCGACCGGTTCCGGTTCCGGTTTGACGTACGGTTCCAGTGGCGTCTCGTAGTCGGGTATGTCGGTCGGCGTAAACGTGGGCTTCTCGACGTGCCGCGTCTTGCCCTTGACGTCTTCTTGCTGGGGTGTTTCCTGTACCTTCTTCTTGGGTGTCGCCTCCTCAACCGGCTCTTCTTTCGGTTTCGTGGGCGTTTTCTTTAGCTTCACCTCCTCGTGGTCGTCCTGCTCCGGTTTAAGCTTACCCTTGCCAAGCTGAAGCGTACGCTGCTCCGGTTCATCTTTCGGTGCCGGCTCCTTCGCTTGGCGCTGGTACTTTGGTTTGTCGTCCTCCACCGGCTCGTCCGGTTTCGGTTCCTTCTCGTACCGCTCGATGTCCAGCGTCTCTAGCTCCGGTTTGTCTTTCTTGAGCACCTTCACCTTCTTGACGATCTTCTTGGTGCGCTCGGGTTCGTCCTCTTCGATGCGCGACAACATTCCTACGCCCGGTCTCGTGTCCAGCTGCACCACCTGCGGTTGCTGCCCGGCCACCGACAGCTCGACGTGCTCGATGCGGCTCTTGAGCAGCACCTTCGGCACGGTCACCTCCTTCACTTCGGGCCGCTCCGGCACGACCGTCCGGCGCAGTTTAACTGTCTGTGGTTCTTGTGTGTCAGTGACTTCGAGTTTGGTCGGTTTCTGTTCCTTGCGTTCGATCCTAATCGGTTCTAGCTTAGCAATCTCACCCGTCTCCGGTTTAACCTTCTGCTTCGCGTCCACGTCGATCCGCTCGTACTGCTCAAGTTCCGTCTTTTCCACCTCCAGGTTCAGCAGCCGCTGCAGTTCCGCATCGTCATCGATGCTGGCCTTCTTCTTCTTCACCACCGTCACCTTTTTGACGGGCTTCTTGGCGGGCTCGGCGGGTGCCGTCGCCACCGTTGGCTGCAACTCCACGGCCGACACTTCGGTGGCCGCGGCCGGCACCTCTACCGGTGCCAGGTGTTCCTCGTTGAGCGTGACCGATGCCACGGTGTCGGCCTCTTCGATGGACACGTCCCACTGATCCTGCACCGGGGCCGCCTCGAGCAGGGGTTTACCCTGCACGCTCGGTCGCTCGTTCGCACCGTCCGACACGTCGGTCGGGGCCACCTGGACGGTGTCCAGTGACAGTGACGGAACGGTGTCGGCTTCCTCCTCCAGCTGATCGTACTGACCCTCTGCGGGTGCTGCCTCAAGCAGCGGTCTACTCACGGTTGATGTCTCCGTCACGGCCGATGTAATGTCCATCGCGGTGGCTTGCAGCTCCTCGGGCCGCACACTGGCTACGTCATCTCCGGTCTGCTCTTCCGGTACCTCGGCAAACTCCTCCACGGGTGCCGCCGTTACCTGCGGTTTCGCCGTTACGGCGAGCGTTTCCGAAGGCATCTCTGCTATGTCGACCGGCTGCACCACATCGCCTAGCGGTGCGGTTTCGACGAACTCGTTCGTCACGAACGTGTCCTCCTGCAGGTCGACCGTCGTTGCACCTACGCGGGAAGAGAATGAAATTAGTCTATGGGGCACTGGAAAACGAACACCCAGTCCGTTAGGTAGCTCCGAAAGCCCGCGCGCAAAAGAAACCAATTTGAAAGAGCATTAGTTTTGAAGACGCCCGTGGGGCGGCTGGCTGGCTGGCTAGGCGTCGGTAGCTAGTGTGCACACCCTGTGGTGTAGCGCAGCGCTTACGGTACTTACGTGAGGACTCCAGGGCTTGTGGAGTGTGTGTAGTGTCGAGTGTCTGTTCCGGTGCGAGTGGGGCGAATGGTTCTGTAGATGTGATCGTTTCTTGTGATGTAACTGGGTGTTGTTTCTTAGCTTTGGTCTTTGGCTGGACGGGCACCGGTTGCACCGGCTCTGGCACCGGTTCTGGCACCGGTTCATCCGGCGCCACTACCTGGTCCGGTTGGTCTTTGGAGCGCTTCGACGGCTCGTACTCGGACGGTTCGTAGACCTCCAGCTCGGTTTTGGTGATCTCCTGGCTCAGCAGCCGGTCAATGTCCGCCTGCAGCGTGTCCGGCTTGGCCGACTTCTTGAGGCGCACCACCGTTCGCTTTTTGGGCACCGCCGGTGCCGGCGCCTCCGCCAGCACAGTCTCGTCCGGGGCCACCTCGGTGGTGGTTGTTGTCACTGTAACTGTTGCCTCGGGAAGCTCGTCACCCGTCTGGACGGTGACCACCTCGATCTGGGTCTCGGACACCGTATCGTCCGGCTTCTTCTTCCGGATTACACGCCGCTTCACCGTCGTTTGCTCGATGGCACCGGACTCGGTCGTAACTTGCGTTACCTGTACCTCTTCCGGGAGCTGCTCAACCACGACGTCGGTTTGCGGTGCCGGAGCTACCGGTAGCTCTTCGGCTCTTTGGAACTCTTCTTCGGGCACCGTCTTCGGAAGGACCGCGTGTACGACATCCGGTACAACTTCCGCGATTTCCGGAACGGCTGGCTCGGCATCCAGTTCCACTGGCGTTTCGCCATCGTCCGTGGGCTTTTGCTTGGGTTTTGTTTTCTTGATCACTTTCTTGATCACCTTCGTCGACTCCGTCGGTAGTTCCGTTTCCGGTTCCTGTGGTTTAACCGCCTCGACCGGTAGCGCCATCTCGCGGTCACGGTCTCGCTCCGGTTTCTCATCGCTCGACGGAGTCCGCTCGAAAGGCTTCAGCTTAATGTCGGTCGGCTCGTCATGCGGCTTCTCCGCGACCGGGATCCTAAACTTGACGTCCTCTTCGGGCACGTCGGGCGCTGGCTTTCCTTTGCCCATTACCAGCTTGCGCGGTTCGTCCTCCTCAACCTCCGGGATCTTGGGTTTCTTCTTGGTTTTCGGTTTCTTGCCGACCGCCTCTTCGGGCTGTTCCGCCGGTGGTTCCGGTGGCTCGTACTCTTCCCGATCGATCGAGTAGTCCGGAATGTCGGACGGCTTGAAGGTGGGCTTTTCAACGTGCCGCTGGTGATCCTCGGTTTCCTGCTCCTGGGGCTTTTGTTGCGCCTTCTTGACCGGCTTCTGCTCTTCCGCTTCCGGTTCTGTGGGTTTCTTGGGGGTTTTCTTAAGCTTCACGACCTCCGCTTCGTCGGTGTCCTGCTTGAGCTTGCCCTTGCCCAGCTTAAGCGTTCTCTCGTCCGGCTGCTCGCCATCCGGTTGCTTCGGCTTCCGTTGGTATTTGTGTGCCTCCTGATCGAACTCCTCTTTCTCCGGGCGGTCCTCTTCGAACACGCCCGTATCCGCCGTCTCCAGCTCCACCTTTTTGCCGCGGGTGGTTTTGATTTTCTTTAACTTTCTGAGCCGCACCTCCGACTCGTCTTCTTCGATTCGGAACATTTCACCGACCGCCCTTACCGCGGACAAATCGGTGACCGTTGATTGGAGCATCGCCGGCGGATACTCGACCATCAGCATGCGGCTCTTAAGCAGCACCTTCGGTACGACCACTTCTTCGGCCTCCCGGCGCTCCGGTACTTTGACCTTGCGCAGGCGCACCATCTGCGGTTGCTCTTCCGGTTCGGATATCTTGAGCTTCTGCGGCTTCTGTTCCCGCCGTTCGATGCGCTGCGGTTCCAGAACCGGTTTGGGCCGTTCCGGTTTCGGCTTGCTCTCCAGCTCGACCTTTTCGTACTGCTCGAGTTGCGTCTTTTCCACCTCCAGGTTCAGCAGCCGCTGCAACTGTTCGTCCTCCTCGGGCTTGACCGGTTTGGGCTTTGGCTTTTTCTTCAGTACCTTCTTCTCGACCTTCTTCGGACCTTCCGCCGTGTCGGGAGCCTCCACCGCTGACGGTTTTCTCTTCAGTGATCTCTCCTCGTACGTCAAGTACGGCTCGGTAGCGTAATCCTCAACAAGCGCCTCCTGGGCCTTCGCTTCCGGTACGATCACCTCGCGCACGACACCTTCTTCCGTGAGCTCGGCTAGCTTAAACGTTTCGACCGTTTCCGGAATGGCAACGTCTGCTTCGGTCGCGGCCTCTTGCACCGGGGAGCCTGTTGGCTGTACTGGTTCCTCTTCTTCGGGACTCGTTTTGGGTTTCTTGGTCACCTTTCGTTTGATAGTTTTCACCGGAACAGCATCGGGTTCCTGCGGTTGCTGAGATGCTGGCTCGGGTTGTTCCATTTCCTCAACGGTGGCGGTGGTGATCACTTCCGTACCATGCAGAATCGTTGGAAGATCCTCTATAGTCACCGGCTGCTCCGCCGGCTGAGGTTGTTTCGATGGTTTCTGTTTCTTTGCGATTTTCTTGCCTTCTTCCGGTTCCTTCACCAACTCCTTGACCGATGTCCGACGGACGGTGGACGGGGCCGGTTGTTCGACCGTTTCCAACACTGCCATCGCCGCCTCGGGCTGGTAAATAAGTTCCTCGACCACCTGCTTCGCCCGTTTCTTCAGCTCGACCTCGACCCGCTCGTAGCGCTCCAGTTCGGTCTTTTTCACCTCCAAATTGAGTAGCTTCTCGATGATGTCGTCCACCTCGTCGGTTGTCTTGATGGTTTTGACCTTCTTTTTCCGCAGCTTTGGTTTCTCCTTCGGTTTGGGCGTCTCGGAGAGCTCGCCACTCGGCAGCTCGGCAGGCTCGGCGACCGCTCCGGGCAGCTCCGGAAGCTGAACCTCCGACTCGGTGATGGTAATGGTCGTTTCAGGCTTCTGACCCTCTTCCTGAACGGTTACGATCTCAACCAGCTCTTCCTTGTCGCCGATCGTTTTCTTAACCGCCCGCCGCTTGGTCGTCTGCCGTGTTTTGCCACGAGCGGTGACCACTTCACGCACCTGGATCTCTTCGGGCAATTCTTCGAGCAGTGGTACCTGCTCCGGTGGCATTTCAAAGACGAACTCTTGAACCTGTTCGTACGGTTCTAGTACTACCGCAGGCTGCGCTTGTTGGTCAGGCTGTGGCGACGCTTCGTCCGTTGCTGGCTGGAGTGTCAACGAAGCCGAGTACTCTTCGGCCGTTTCCGGAGTGACTGGTTTGAGCTTGACAATTTTCTTCCGCTTCGGTACATGCACCGGTTCGATGTCCGATATTTCGGCCACCTCCGGATGCAGTGCTTCCACTTCCAGTTCCTCGGGTTGTTTCATTTTCTTCCTAAACTCCACATCGACCCGCTCGTACTTTTCGAGCTCTGTTTTCTTGACCTCCAGATTCAGCAGCTTCTCGATGATGTCATCCGTGTCATCGCCCTTCTTTTTGATTACCTTCTTCACCTTCTTCTTGCTGACTTTAACCTCTGCGACTGGAGCCGTCGGAGTTGTCGGAGTAGCGTCTTCTAGTGTCGCTTCTGGGGCGAGTTCCTCCTCCGTCATGGTAACGGTTGTTTCCGGTATCTGGTCGTCCTCCTGCACGGTCACGATCGTCACCTCTTCGACCTTATCGGCAGTCTTCTTTTTGATGACCTTCGTCTTTGTGACCTGCTTTTTCGGTCGGCCCTCACTGGTGGTTGTCTCCAGTACTTCGATCTGTTCCGGCAGCTCTTCGATCAATGGTTGCACCACCAACGGTTCCTCTGCGCTGCTCTCGAACTCAATCACCTCCACGGGCTCCGTGAACGTCAGTTTCTTTGTTTTCTTCTTCGTGACCTTCGTAGTGGTGAATTCCATCGGTTTGCCGAACTCTTCCAGCACGGCTTCCTGCGCTGGTAGCCAATCTTCTTCGAACGGTTCCGTCACTTCGTACGGCACCAGGTGCTCAGTGACTGTCACCGTTGTTTCCGGTTGCTTGCCGTCCTCGTGCACAGTCACCTCTTCCGTGACCTCCTCTCTCGGACCGACCCGCTTTTTGGTGACCTTCTTCTTCACGATCTGCTTCTTAACGGCCCCACCGTCCGTTTTCCATTCTTCCATCACCTCTGGGTGCTCTTCGATCGTCGTTTCTTCGACAGGGCGTACCCGTTTCGGCAGATCAACGTCGATCTTTTCGTACTGCTCCAGTTCGGTTTTCTTCACTTCCAGGTTCAGCAACCGCTCAATGATATCATCCGTGTCGTCCTTCGTTTTGATGGTCTTAACCTTCTTCTTCTTGGGTTTGTTTGGCTCCGGGGTGGCCGGGGTGGGGGCTTCCTCCTCGGTGACGGTGATCGTGGTTTCGGCCGGCATATCATCCAGCTGGATGGTGACCACCTCGATATGTTCTTCCTTCTGGCCGACCTTCTTCTTGATGATTTTCTTTTTGGTAACCTGCTTACCGATAGCGCCAGTGGACGTCAGCACCTCCTTCACGGTGACCGTTTCCGGTTGCTCATCTATTACGACCGCCTGTTCGGGCTCCGGCTCGTGCGCCGCCAGTGGCTCGCCGCTCTCCTGTTCCACGATGGCAACAGTTTCAGTGACCCCCTGGATAACTTTGGACCGTTTGCTTGTGGCCCGTTTCGAGACTAAGGTGTGAGCGTGTACTGGTTCCTCCTCCGCACGAATGTTGACCCCCTGTTCGGGCGATTCATCCGTGATCTGCTGTGGTTGGATGTGTGTTTGTGTCTGATGCTTCTTGGGTTTATGTTTTGTAACGACTTCTTGTACGATCTCTGTAGGTGTCTCTTCAAGGTCTGTATGTTGGAGTGGTGATGCCGATTCTGTGTGTAACAAGTAGAAATATTAGATGACAGTTGAACTGGAGTTCGGCTGCTGGAAGAGTCATGATGAATCGGAGTAATAGTTTAAGTGTGTAGATGAATTGGAACCTGACTGAATGTTGTACCCGGTAAAATAGACAATAAATTTTTAACCCACACACACACACACACACGCATACTGACACAACAAAAACCAAACCAAAATCGACACTTTATCCAGGGTTGTTGTGAAATTATATGATGGTACCGGAATCCGGGATGCTCTACACTCAGCCTTGCCGAAAGATTTTGCAAAGTGGTCGATCTACTGTGGAACCTTTATCGACAGCTAGAATCCACTTCAATTATTTGTTGGAATGGTTTTGGGACTCAATAATCTTCATAGACTGATTTTTTCTCAATAACTCATTGTTGAAGGTGAACGGTTTTATGTATATGAGTGTGCTGAGTATTTGGCTATTGTTTGTGCATGTTTCGAATATTGTGGAGAATGTTCGTAAAGAGTTTTCTTGTTTTTCGATATTTAAAAACAAATGTCGAAGAAAAAAACTAGCAATGCTTCAAATGTGTAAGAAAAAAGGTGTGTACAGTATAGATGAAATAGTTTTCTTACCCTGTAGATGTGGTTCAGTGTAAAACTGTATCTGTGTGTCCAGTATTTCGGGAAGTGATATTTGTGAAGTGTGAGTGTCCTTATCAACAGGTGTATTAGGTATCAATAGCAAATCAGTGACTTCTTCAAATGGAAGCTCCTTCTCCGTGACAGTAACCGTCGTTTGAGGTACCTGATCGTCTTCTTGAACTGTGACGATCTCAGTGACCTGCTCCTTCTTGCCAGCCTTCTTCTTGATGACG